>NW_021543134.1:0-49351 GCF_001605985.2 Dendrobium catenatum
CTTAGCATCAGTCTCTTTCACCATTACAAGTAGACTCGAGAAGTGAAAAAAGTACAGACTGACACAACCCTAAACCTACGCACTCCTGAACTGGCTTTGTCTTGTTTGTCCGATCTTCGATTCCTGAAAAGTTAGAAGCAATAAGCAGTACAAGAGAAATAGTGTTTGTCAATCATCAAAACATAAGCCATGAAAATAGATTTGCAACAAGAGGAACTTTTCCTCCCTCTTTTCTCTTCTTTAAATAAAATGCAATTAAAATCGCCTCCCATAATATAAGGAAGATTATATTTTGAAAGCACCTCAAGTTTGCTCCATAAGCTTCTTCTTCCATGAGGGTCTCTGTTAGCATAAAATGATGAGATTAACCACACTCCTTTATTGATAATTTGAAGTTCCCCTATAACAACTTGGGAAGAAGATCTAAAATTAAAAAGGAAGCCATATCCTTCCTCCAACACACCAAAACTACTCCAGATAAGCCTTCTGAAGGAAAAAAGAAAAAAGTTTCAATTGCTACAAATCAATTTATTACACTCGAATCTATTTATAGTAGAGATCTTAGTTTCTACAAGCCCAACAAAAAATACATCATGTTCTTTCACAAACTCCTTCAGATAATGGGAGGCTTCACTTTTCCTAGCCCCCCTACAATTCCAAAAGGTGTAAGAAGACATTAAAGATAAGAATTGGGATTACTCCCTTCCTACCTCTAGATGACATATCACCTTTCCTATTGTGTTGGAGAATATTAGCTTTGCTTAAAGACTTAAGAACTTTTAGAATCTTGACTTTCTCCCCACTAGTGGAAGCACCCATCTTAATAATTCCTAAATAAGTAGGCTTACTATCATCTTCAATAACCTCCCCTTCTTCTATCTCTTCAACCGAAACCAAAGGACAAGTTGGTTCTACATATTTAGGGACTTCTTCATCACAACAAATAATTTTAAACATATTATTATCCTTGATAGAATCAGAGTTAGCAATCACCTGAACCTGTGCAACATCATTGACAGAAACTAGATGATCCTCCAACTTCGAAGCCTCGACCACTGGCAGAACTTCATCCAAGGCAGCAACATTAAGGTCTTCAACTTCTATTTGTGTTTCAACAAATATTATGAGGATTTCCTTTTTGTTTTCAATTGAGTTATTAGCTATAGAGCTAACAATGGTTGGTTGATATTTCTTAACATACATAGGAACTCTCTTAACTTGATTGAATTTATTATCATTTTTAGATTGAATAAACATGTTCCCAATAGGTTTAAATCTTCTTCTTACTTTGTGGTTGACGTGGACCCTTGGACCATACAAAGTTTCTGTGCTTTCAACTAGAGACATTACAACAAAGACACCTCCAACAGTAATAATAGGATCTTCACCAGTTTGAACATTCTCCTTCACCTTTCAATCATTAATAAGATGGCCTAACTTCCCACATTTAAAACAAAACGTAGATATTTTTTTGTATTCAACCTTTTGGAAAATAATGACCATCTGGTCCATCAACACAAACTCCCAAAGGAAATTGCTCATCGATGGCCATACAAACACATGCTCTTGCAAACTCCCTTCGCCCCCATTAAAACATATTTCCATCAATCCACATTGGGGTCCCTAACATGGATGCAATTCTAGCAACATTGACTTCATTCCAGTACATCAGTGGAAGGTGTGGCATTCTTACCCAAATTGGGGACATTAATCCTTTCAAAGAATTTGGTGAGAAGTGAGAAGACCACTTATCTATGCCCCCCACATGACACGTCACATACCAAGGACCACCAGCTAAAACATTATCCACTGCTTCAGTAGATGAGAACGAGAACAACACCCAACATAACCCAAGGGAAGTTAGGTGAAATTTACAAAATTGCAGCCATTGCCTTCGAAGTTCTTCAGCTATCAGATATATCAGAATGTCACTTCCAAATACTTTCACCATAGTAGAATTTGGAAGATTTACTGAATTCTCCATCACCCCAAGCTCAAAAAGCTTTATAGCTACTCCATCTTCAGAAAGAATAGATTTATCTTTTGAAAAATTGATCTTAATATTCAGCTTTTTCACCCAAGGATTACCTGCTACCTCTCAACATTAGGATTTCCATTTGTAAACTTCTCTTGAACATTATCACGAACATCTGAAGGCTTAAACAGAGCAGCATTTGTCTCAGTTGATTCCGATCTGACATTCCCAAATCTATTAACAAAGAGTTTCAAACAAACAAAAGATGATGCCTCATGATCATTTGTAATTTTGGAATCAAAAGGGGGAAGAGGAGAAGCAATATCCACTCCCTTCCCTTTTCTGATAACAGGGGATTTCTTTGCAACCAGTTCTGCGATAGATTCCCTTATAACCAAAGGAATCGATTTTCCATGAATTCTTCGATCATCTAATCCCATTGGGGATCTGGAAGTAACATTAGGATGAACGAGTGGAATCTGACGAATGACAGAGTCCTCCGATGATGCCTCCATCATCAGCAAAAATTCCGCCAAAATGACGGAGAAATAGAAATTTGAAAAAAAATGGGAGTTTCTCTCACTAGGAAAAATATAAATTTCAGTCAAATCCCATAACCTTTTCTTCTTGGGATTGTATGCTTCACAGAAAAAGGAGCACAAAGTATTTCAAATGTTGTAATTTTAAATTTTGGGTATTTAATTTAATGAAAAAGTAACACAATGTAAAAATTTTGTGAATTTTAGTTTCATTCTCTTGTTCCTTTTTTATGTATTATAAACTCACACATTTTTTATTAAATTTCTTTTCATAGCGAACTTACTATGTTAGGTCACTCCCCACTTGTTGTTAGCTGCCAATGCTATTGGCGGCCACCCATCACTGTCATCACCACCGTTGCAACTATCATTACTATCAACAAATGCTAACACAACCATTAGTTGCTGCTATCACCACCAATCACTTCCATCACGAGCCATCGCCTTTCGTCGATCATGCTATTATCACCGTCGCCAAGGCCATCGCTATCATGGGACAATGCAACGCACAAGTCGTTGTCGCCGCCATAGACTGGTTGCTGCCACTAACCACTCCATCATTTGACTTCAAATTATATTCATTTTATTTCAAACTAAAAAAATAAAAAAAAAATCATTTGTATATTACTTAGGCTCGTCTCAATAATTTAAAATACTTCACACATTTTTTTTTCTTTTTACCAATGTTTTGAAAATCAGAACGGACTGGCCGGTACAACCGGTTCAAGTGTATACCAATCAAGTGGCCAATCTAATCTAGTTTATAAAATCGGCTTTACATGATTAGATCGTACTGGCGGTTTAATTGGTGAACCACTGAGCAAGGTTGGAAAGAAACGGGCAGTTTTATTAAAAAAATTATTTTTATTTTAATTAAATTTTAAGTAATATATTTTAGTTTATTAAATTCTTTTAACATTTTCAAATATTTCTATTAAATATGATGATTAATAACACCATAATATTTGCATATTATCTCAAATATCTCATATAATGTGTTTAGATAAAAGTGTAAACTTCATAGTATATAAAGGGTTAAAGAAAACTACCTCAAACTCATCCTATAATGTGAGACTAAAAAAGTTGCTTGAATACCTTAGAATGTCAATTTGGGCTTAATTGGGCTAGCTAGTTGAGCAGTAAATTTAGGCTTAGTTAGGCTGCAAATTTGGGTAATCTGTATTATCAAGTAATTATAATGTATATTATAAAAACTAATAATATAAATTTTAATATAATAAATTTATATAATATATTAAATATTACTCATATAAATAGATTTAATTATAAATATATTATTATGAAATGATATTTATATTTATAATTTTTATTATATATTTTAAAATTTTTATAATATTATTAAATTCTTAGATATTTTTATTATAACATGTTAATTCTATTAATATTATTATTTATTATATCATTCAATTCGACTCTTGTTCAATCGATAAAATCGATTGAACTATGAACATCTCCTTCTTTTGATTTCTTATTAGGTTTGATTTTTACACATTAATTTTTACCCAGTCTTTTACAACCCCCTCCAAACGAGAAATTACTATGTCCGAGTCCAGATGTAGCTCTATATTTGGATTCCAATAAACTCATTAAACCTGGTTTGCCTACATGGATTACTGATGTGGATTGCCCGCTTTGACTACCAACCCGATTTTAATCTGTCTTGTCATCCCGACACCTACCATGAAAGTTCGTTCGGGACGTTAAGCCCTTATGAACTAGCTCAAGGCTAACCAAGAGGGGGGTGAATTGGTATTTAAAAATTTTCTTAATCAAAACACAAATTAAAACAAAAGTTTACCACAAAGAAAATCAAAGTGCGAAAATTAAATACGCATTCAGCCAGGACAATTTGGGACGATCATAAGGAAATTTGTTAATATCATCTAGAACGATAATATATCATCTTATATGATTAGTTTAAGTAGTCAAATGTAGTCCAGCACATCGCCCTGGTTGGATGTCTAGACGATGAAAAAATTACTTTATCATCTAGGATAATCTGACGATCGTCTAGGATAATTAGTACAAAACAACAAATATCATCCAGACCATCGCATTGATTGGATATCTGGATGATGGAAAAATGACTTGATCGTCAAGGCCGATCCTAGATTATTCCAGATGATTAGTTCAATTTAGTACATATCATCTAGAGAATTGCCCTGAAAGAACTAGGCTGATTAAACATCGTTAAGGCAGAATTAAGGATTTGTTTAACGGACCACATGAACGATCCTTTAATTGTCCAGTATGATATGATCATTCAATCAACCTTAATTGCTTTTTTTTAATTATCAGATTAATTTAGTCATAATTATACTGCATCATCCAAGATAATCTCCTGGATGATGTCCAAAAATAAAAGCTATTTTAATAGATCTGGCAGTTGATTCTTTCTGATTTGAGCCTATCATCCCAGCCGATATGAATATCATCCAGAATGATGCGCTTAGTGATGGCTGTCTTAACCAGGATGCCCTTATTATGGTTTCTATTTTTAAATGATCATCTAAGCCGATTTATGGATCATCCTGAACAATATTACCAAAAATAATAAACTCTAAAAATTGTCTGAAATTTTCTCCTAAGTGTGTGTGTGCAAAGTTACTTAGCATCAGGAACCACGCTGTTTATAATTGACTCAAGAAAAGAAAAAGATTACAAACTGACTCAGACCTAGTCTACCCAATCTTGAGCTGGTTAAAATTACAGTATTAATCTTGTGGACCTGAAATGTTAGTCGGCAAGGCAGTCGTAGAGAAACAGAAGTGTTTGCTATTATCAAAATTCTATTCACTGAAATCATATTCATAATAATCTCCCCCATATTCATGATGGCAAACACAAAAATAATTAAAGCAATTTTATAGAAATAGTGTGAAGAAACAAACATTCAACTATCCAACATAAAACACAATAGAACAAAGAGTACAACTACTCCCCCTTTTGACATCACAAAAAGGAGGAGCAAAACTAGAAAAGAAACATAGTAAAGACTACCAAACAGAATCAAACAACAACAAGAAAAAAGAAACAACATCATAAAAATAAAAAAAAAAAGAAGGATGGTCCTTGATCATCTGAAGGAGGAGGTGGTGGTGGTGGTTGTTGTTGAAAGTAACTAGAAAGAGTGGAAAACTACTCTCCAAACTAGGTCATATCCTGGTCGTGCTGGTGCTGCTGGAGAGCCACATAAAAGTCAAAAGCAAGCAACGTCCTCAGTATATTGCTACTCCTGCACAACAACATAGGTCTCAAATAGTGTCTCCCACTAGTCGAATCACTCCACCAGCTGATCCAGTTGAGAGTGCTAGTAGAGTGGAGCAAGTGCAGGAAAAGGTGCAAGAGCTGCCTCCTCCTCAGCTCCCTCAGTTTCCTCTTGCCCTGGGTGGAGATGAGTACTGTGAAGAATGTGGAAGGAGTTATTTGAGTAAAGGAAGGCTAACAATTTAGAGGGATATGATATTGAAGGTTGTATTTGAATTCTAGGACATAGGCAATGATATGTCCTAGGGCAAGATTGGGCTTCCTCCTATGTCCTGGATCTCGAATACTAGTCAGATGTTCAATGTATCAAAAAATCAAATTAGAGGCATTATATTCACGATGGGCCAAAATGTAGAAAGTGGTGATTGAAAGGAGTGTAGTGATATAATGCGATCACCAGCTTTTGGAAGAATAGAGATGTTAATGACATGTTGGATTGTCCTAGCATCTTTGAGTAAATTGTTAGATTCTCCAACATAAAAGGAAGTATTAGTGCTTCTTAGAAAGTGGTTGGCCAGAGCCCAGTCGTAGTCAGGATCTGAATACAAGGTGTAGAGT
This sequence comes from Dendrobium catenatum, assembly GCF_001605985.2. Lineage (NCBI taxonomy): Eukaryota > Viridiplantae > Streptophyta > Magnoliopsida > Asparagales > Orchidaceae > Dendrobium > Dendrobium catenatum. The sequence continues at coordinate 6,361 of NW_021543134.1, forward strand.
TTGTCTCTTATGGTAGACAGTTGTAGGAGCTCTTGATAATCCTGATAAGTGATTTTGACTGGTCATCTATTAACATAGGATTGAAGAGCGGTGAAAGAGGAATTGATGCAAAGGCTAAAGAAGAACTCAAACAGTAACTCTAAATTAAATGGAATAGTATGGGTAAGGAGGAAAGCGAGAGTAGTGTGAGCAAATAGATCAAGAACAGGATAGGAAAGAATGTGTGGGTTGACAGTTTAGGATATAGTGATCCCGACCATCTTGTACCTCATATAGGTGGCTTGATCGGCCGACTCATTGAAGCGAGGGTCCAGAGTTACCCTCGAGGAGCTTCCAAGCCACCTGCCATGATCCATAAAATAGAGAAAATGGGAGGGTGATTATGAAAGTAGAAGGCTAGCGTGAGAAAAATTGTTTGAGAGTCTCAGATTTTAAATAAACGATTTGATTGTCCAGGATGATCACAGAATCGTCTAGGATAATCGGGTGCAATAATTGCAACTAGTATGACTGGTCAAAAAGGAGGTAAAGTCATTTAGAATGATTAGAGATTATCCGTAATGATAAGACACAGGCGATTGTCCCAAGGAGTCAAGCCGAATGACCATTGAAAAAGAGAGATCATCCTGGCCGATTAGGTGTATTGTCCAAGATGATACACAATAATGGATTGTACCGGCCAAATTTAAAATGTTTAAAGCATTTCCATATGTTTCATCCAGGACGAACAGGTGGATCATACGAGCCAATTACCAATAATTATGAAGAAATTGTGAAGATTATCCAAGACGAGGAGGATCGTCCAGGACGATCACAAAAAATTGAAGCAGAAGATGATCAGATTGTCCAGGATGATAAAGGATCATCCAAGATGATCAGAAGCAGAAGATTCAAAATAGTCGTTAGATAGAATTTTAAGAGTGAATTGAACAGATTGTTCAGGACTATATAAATATCATCCGGGACGATGTGACAAAAAGTTTAAAATCAAAGGATGGGTGAAGATGATAAGAGAAGGCCTAAAAAACATAAAAATCAACAAAAAATATAAATAAAAATTTAAAAAAATGAATGAAATAATAAAGTTTTTTTAATAAAAGAAAAAATATGATAAATTCTTTATTTGATTGGATTACAAATTTGTAAGAATCAATGAGTTAATATCGTCGAAATCCAGAAAATAGTAAAATAATCGATCCTTTTAACCCTAGCCTGGACTTCTCCAAAGGAAACCGTCTTTTGTAAACAAAGGTTTAAATCAGAAAAATCAGTTGGATAAGAAAAAGAGATATGTTCAAAACTAGGTTCCAGAAAAATACTTTCTAGAATAATATATCAAAGTAATTATTCATGATCATAAATTCTTAAATCAAGCCTTTGAAAAATATTAAGTGACACTTGAATTCTTCTAAGATTTAAAAATTTTGAAAGAGAAGGAAGCTTGCTTTTGGTGGGCTTATTTTATGTCTTTTGTCAATTGATTGGCACTCTTTGTGTATTTTTTAATTTTTGATACACTGTGTATATTTTTCTTTCAATTTCGTGTCATTGCGCATCTTTTAATTTGGCGTCATTGGCCACATTTTTATTTATTTTTTGTAAATTAGATCCCTTTTTCAAAATTCTTAAATATTCTCAGTTGTGATTATATTTTCCAGATATTAGAGAAAAAACTCACTCTTTAATATAAGGAAGAATGAATCATAAAATAGAATAAAAAATCATATGATAAATACAACGATAAGATTTTAAAAAATCTGAAGGTAATATAAAGATTTTGAACATTATATATATAAGATAGATTACTGTATTAAGATTGAAAAGATCTCAATTATAAAGCCTAGTTATTAATTTGAGATAGACTTTTGTTTAGAAAAGAAAATTAAACCACTAAAAAGAAATTGGAGGAAAATAAAACAATAAACGGTGTTTTCCCATTTAATTGATTTAGAGATGTCAAACATTGATTACAAATTTTTAAAAACAAAAATAAGACAAAAGATATCAATTCAGTAGTGACTAAAAGAAAAATAAAATAATGACAAAAATTAAATCAATAGAAGTGAAACAAATAAAAAGTAAAATAAATAAGGAAAATTATAAAAAGAAAATAACAAACAATAGATAAAAATAAGAAATCAGTAAGAATCAAGTTCATGTATTTATGTTTAACACACCCAATCTGGTCCTTAAAGTGCTGAAAGTGTCAAAGGCCAGTGGTTTAGTAAAGATGTCAGCCAGTTAATTCTTAGTTGCCGCTTGGTGTAACTTAATGCTCCTTTGGTCACATGATCTCTAATAAAGTGATGTCTTATGTCTATGTGTTTGGTCCTTGAATATTGGATAAGATTCTTAGAAATACATATGACACTAGTGTTGTCACAAAGGATCAAAATTATGCCTACAGGTAATCCTAAATTAAAAACTTGCTGCTTCAACCAAAGGACTTGGTCCACACAACTCCCTAAAGCAATGTACTCAGCATCAGCAGTGGAAAGTGCAATAGAGTTTTTTACCTTCTTTTGGACCACGAGACTAAAGACTATCCTATGAATTGACAAATCCCAGAAGTGCTCTTTCTATCCACCTTATATCCTACAAAATCAGAATCAAAATATCCAATAATCTCAAAAGAAGTGTTGTGATTAGGATACCAGATTCATAAGTTTTGGGTTCCTAAGAAATATCTAAGAATTCTCTTAATTACAATTAGATGGGATTCTTTAGGATAAACTTAAAATTTAGCACAGAGATAAACAGTAAATATTATATCAGATCAGCTAGTAGTCATGTAAAGTAAAGATCCAATCACCCCTATGTACTCCTTTTGATCAACTGATTTTCCATTTGAGTCCTTGTCCAACTGAACACTAGAGGTCATGGGAGTATTAATTAGCTTAGCTTTATTCATTTCATATTTCTTCAAGATATCATTTATGTACTTTAATTGATTTAGAAAGGTTCCATCATCTAGTTGTCTTAAGCTAAACCCTAAAAAGTAGGACAACTCTTCCATCATACTCATCTTAAATTTTCTACTCATTATTTTTGAAAAATCATCACATAGCCTTTTATTAGAAGATCCAAAAATTATATCATCGATATAGATCTGAATAATGAGTAATTCATCTCATACTTTCCTCAGAAAAAAGGGTGGTGTCTATGCTCCTCTTAACAAAATCCGTCTCTGGTAAGAAAGTGTTAAGCCTCTCATACCAAGCTCGGGAAGCCTGTTTTAATCCATATAAGGCCTTTTTTAATTTGAAAACATGATTTAGAAATTGAAAACTCTCAAAACCTAGGGGTTTCTTTATAAACACATCTTCTATTATTACCCCATTTAAAAATACACTCTTAATGTCCATTTGGAAAAGCTTAAATCTCATATAACAGGCAAAGGCTAGTAGCACTCCAATGGCTTCCAATCTAGCTACAAGGGCAAATATCTCCTCAAAATCAATCCATTTCATTTGGTTGTACCCTTTAGCTACCAATCTTATCTTATTCCTAACCACCACACCATAATCATTTATTTTATTTTTAAAGACCCATTTGATTCCAACTACACTTTATCCCTTTGGTCTTTCAACAAGCTCCCAGACATCATTCCTAATAAATTAGTTTAATTCCTCTTGCATGGCTAAGATGTAAAACTCATCAGAAAGGGCTTGATTGATATTGGTGGGTTCAGTCATTGAGATAAAGAGAGAGTGATTCACTTCCTTCCTAAGTCCATGCCTAATCCTAACACCTTCAGAAGGGTCTCCTATGATCAATTCTTTATGATGACTTAAAGAAAATCTCCAATTTCTAGGCAATGTGTGTGTAGGTTCAAACCTTTCCTCCAGATTTGCATTTTCTTCTCCTTGGGTAATCTCACCTACTCCTTTAGTGTTTTGGGACTCTACCCTCTTCTCTAAATTTTCAACTCCTATGATAATCTCTCCAACATCATCTTCATCCTCAACTCTAGACTTTGTTGAGTCTATAAATTAGGTTGTTAAGCCTAAGTGAGTGTCCCAAGGATGCAAATAGCAACTATCTTAACAGACTTCTTAGGATCAGATTCATCAAACACTATATGAGTAGTCTTCTCCACCATCAATATCCTCTTATTAAACACCTTATAGGATTTCCCCACACTTGAATATCCTAAGAACACTCCTTCACTAAATTTTCCTAAGTGTGACTTCCCATTATTAAGAATAAAAACCTTATAGCCAAAGACATGGAGATGGGAAATGTTGGGTGTCCTACCCTTAAGAATCTCATAGGGTGTCTTATCAAGTTTGGCTAACATTCACCCTATTCAACACATAATAAGCTATGTTTACCGCTTCAACCCAAAAGTAATTTGAAAGTGAATACTCAATAAACATGGCTCTAGCGGCTTCAACTAAGGTTCGATTCTTCCTTTCAGCTACCCTATTCTACTGAGGGGTCCTTGGAGCTGAGAAGTTGTGACTAATCCCCTTATCCTCATAGAAGTCTTCAAATTTCTCATTTTCAAACTCTCCCTCATGAACACTATGAATGGTTAAAATCTCACAACCTAGTTTTTTTTTAATCCAAGTGAAGAAGGATCTAAACACATCAAAAAACTCATTCTTATGTGATACAAATCTAATCCAACTAAATCTAAATTAATCATCGACAATCACAAAATCATAGACTTTCCCCCCCAAGATGGCAGTGCTAATGAGTCCAAATAAATCCATGTGAAAGGACTTCTAAAGGTCTAGAGGTGCTAATGTACTTATTGGAGTGAAAAGAGGATTGGACTTGTTTCCCTAGTTAGCAAGCATCACAAAGGTGGTCTTTGGAGAATTTAAGCTTGGGGACACCTCTGACTAGGTCTTTCTAGGTCACTCTCCTAAGAGTTTTCATACTAGCATGACATAATCTCCTATGCCACAATCATGAATCAACAGCAGCAATTTTTAAGAAAAATGAAGCAACACATTTAATATTATTTAAGTCAAGCACGTAAACATTATTGATCTGTTTTTCCAGTAAAATAGTGTTGTTATTTAAGCTTATAATGCAAGTATTTTCCAAGAATTTTATGATGAAGCCCTTATCGCAAAGATGACTGATGCTAGCAAGTTATGTTTCAGTCCATTTACAAGCAAAACATTTTCAATCAAAAGGTTCTTTGATTTTCGATTATATCTGTGCCCATCACTTTCCTGGTGGTGTTGTATCCAAGAATAACCTTGTCTCTAACCATGGCCTCTAGCGAAATGAATTGGTTAGCATCTTTAGTCATATTTTATAAGCATCCACTGTCCAGGTACCACATGCTCTCACGAGGCCTTTTATGAGAGCAATTCTACATAATCATCAAACATCAGATTTAGGAGCCCAAATATGTTTGGGTGCCTTCTTATGGAAAGAAGAATGTAATGCATGTATGTTATGCTATGAACCATGCAATTTGGGTCTCCACACCCAATATGTACTACGGTGAATAGTGTAAGTGTGTGAGATGTGTCCTAACATGTTACATGAAAAACATATAAAACCAAGAAAAGGGTTTATTAATCTACTAAGGTGGTAATGCTTCCTTTTAAAGTTATGTGATGCATGCCATATTGATTTATTATTTTCAAAAACTTTGAAATTCTCTAATTTCTTAAACTCTTTTTCTAACTCAACAAGAGATGACTTCAAGGAATCATGTGCATCAGATAATTCAATATGCTTTTTATTTAATACATCAAACTCATCAAGTAGTGACATATGATTGCTATCGATTATAGAGTGATCTTTAAGTAAAATTTCATGCTCTTTTTGCATATTTAAAAACTCTAAATTTAAACAAGCATATAATTTCTTAAGTTTCCTATATGATGCATGAATTTGTTCATAAACTTTAAGTAGTTGCTTGTATGTTAGCTCACATACCTCTTCTCGGTCACTTTGATAAAGATGATTGTCAGCCATCAAGCACAAGTTTAATATCTCCTCTTCAACTTCAGTCTTAGAGAAGCCCGATGCAGAATCCACCTAAAATGCCTTTTGGAACCTCTTCTTATCCTTTTTGAACTTAGGTTTCTCCTCATCAATCTCCTTGCTTCAGTGAGCTTTAAGTGTAGGACAATCAACTTTAACGTGTCCTAGCTTCCTGCATTCAAAATAGATCATATCATTAGAATTCTTAAATTTTTGCTACCCTTACATTTATTCAACTTCTGATGGTTCTTATGCTTTTTCCTTAAAAAGTTTTTGAATTGCCTCGTGATTAAGGAAACATCATTGCTTTCAGACCAAAAAGAGTTAGTGTCCGTGTCGTTGGCCTTTAGTGCCATAATTTTCTCCTTTTTTTTCTCACCTGCATCAAGGTTTGTTTGATTCACCTCTTGCTCATAAGCAATGAGTGATCTAAGTAAGTTATCAATCGAATAGGTATTCAAATCTTTAGATTCAGAAAGTGTAGTAGTTTTAGCATCAAAGGAAGTAGGTAAACATCTCAAAATTTTATTAACCTTTTCATAATTTGTGAGTTATCTTCTTAAAGAATGAAGTGAGATGACAATTTGAGTAAATCTAGTATATATGTCAGAAATTGATTCATTAGATTTCATATGAAAAAGTTCGTAGCCATGCAATAAAATATTCATCCTTGATTGTTTGACTTCTTTGGTTCCTTCATAAGTGATATAATTTATTATAAATTTTTTTACCAGTAGCACAAGTTAAAACATGCATGTAATCTTCATATTTTAAAGAACAGAAAAAATAGTTCAAATATTTCACATTAAGTTGTGTTAAATCTCTATCATCAAGAGTCCATTCAATGAAAGGAAGTGGAATAGTAATGCCATTAATTTTACCAGTCGAAGGTGTATAACTATCTTTAACAAGCATCCCCATGCGATAGTCAATCAATTGTAAAAATGTAGACATGCGAGCTTTCCAAAAATAAAAATGAATATTGTCAAACAAAGTGGTCGGGTAATAGAAAACCCTTCCGTAGTATTATGATTATCAGAGTTAACATGGATCAAAATTCAAAAGTTTTTAAAAACTCAATTTTATGAATCCCCCTCTGATACTACTTAAAAGTTTGTTAGGAATGTTAAGCCCATATGAACTAGCCCAAGGCTAACCAAGAGGGGAGGGGGTGAATTGGTATTTAAAAAAAATTTTAATCAAAATACAAATTCAAATCAAAGTTCACCATAAAGAAAATCAAAGTGCAGAAATTAAATGCGAAAAAAGTGGTAATAAAAAATATAGAAATTTATAGTGGTATTGCCAACTCAGCCTACGTCCACTCCCCGAAGGTGCCCTCCAAGTATCACACTAAACTAAGTGACTCCTTTTACTCCCATAGCAAGGTGGAGAAGACTCTACAAACCTCCTTTTCACCAACACCGGTGAGGTAGAGAACCCAACTCCTTTTGCTTCCTCCAGAAGCTGGCAGAGAACCTTGATCGATTGCTAAAGTAGATCTCTCTGAAACCTCCAAGGACTATAGATGATGATTGGAGAAAATGACTTAGATCCTTGCTTAGATTAACCTTTATGAAACTCCTCACAAACTCCCCCTCATAAGATCCACTCTCTCTGTCTATCTCTCTCCCTTTCTCTCCCTGTCCTCTAGGCTCTCTTAGGTCAAGACAATAGTAAAAGATACCCTCTTGAGTGAAATAAGAGATCTTATATAGAAGAGCTTTAGAATTTATCTTAATTACAACAAACCAACATTATTATTCAGGACGATCTGTATAAATTCATCTCAATTAGCTAGGACGATTTGGTATGATTAGAAGAAAATTTATTCATATCATCCAGTATATCATCCTGTACTATTAGTTTAATTAGTCGAATATCATCCAGCACATCACCCTGGTTGGATGTCTGGACGATAAAAAAATTGCTCTATTGTCCAAGATGATCTCACGATTATCCAAAATAATTAGTATAAAATGATAAATATCGTCTAGATCATCACACTAACTAGATATATGGACGATGAAAAAATGACTTGATCATCCAGGCCAATCCTAGATCATCTTGAACGATTAGTTTAATTTAGTACATATCGTCTAGAGAATTGCCCTGAATGAACCAGGCTGATTAAACATCATCCAGGAAGAACTAAGGTTTTGTTTAATGGATCATCCCGGACAATCCTAAGATCATCCAGGACTATATGATCATTCAATCAACCTTAATTACTTTTCTTAATTACCAGATTAATTTTGGAATAATTGTGTTGCATCGTCTATGACGATTGTCCAAAAATAAAAGCTACCTAAATTGATCTGGCAGCTGATTCTTTCTGATTTGAGCCTATCATTCTAGCTGATATGAATAGCATCCATGATGATGCGCTTAATGACAGTTGCCTTAACCAGGATGCCCTAATTAGGGTTTCTATTTTTAACTGATCATTATGGATCATCCCGGATGATGTGAACAAAATAGTAAACTCTAAAAATAGTAAGAAATTTGTTTCCAATTGTGTGTGTGCAAGGTTACTTAGCATCAGGAATCACTTTTTTTATAATTGACTCAAAAAAGGAAAATATTACAAACTAACTCAGACCTAGTCTACCCAATCTTCAGCTGGTTAAAATTGCAGCTTTCATCTTATAAATCTGAAATGTTTGTAGGCAAGGTAGTCGTAGAGAAACAGAAGTGTTTGCTATCATCAAAATTATCTATTTTCAACATCCATCATTAACAGTTCTCCGAAGTTATTGCATTTTCTTCTCCTTTCAACTTCCAGCATTATGTTAGTTCCTGCATAAATGGCGTCACCTACAAAAAAGGTTTGTTGTTTGTGGTGTTAACTGTGATTTTACTTCGTAATAACTACATATTTTATGTTTATGTACAACATTTATATTGCGTATATGAAAAATTTATGTTTTTATTGCTTGCTTACCTTTTGTGTATGTTACTACGCAAAAAAAAGTAAACACACTAAACCCTAAAATTTAAAAACTATAAAATTTTAGTGATTTTTAACTCGATAGTGATTCCTACGTAAATTATGTGTGAACAGTCTAACTCAATAGTGATTCCTGTGTAATTTATGTGTATATTATGTAAAAATTCGACATAATTTATGCCAAAATTCTGCTTAATTTTTGTGTATGTTATGTGCATGTTCTACGTAGGCTCTATGTATATTTTACGTATGTTATACATTGGTTATGCGTATGTTCTACATATTTTGCAAATTTTCTATGTATCTTCTACTTTTCTTTCTTATTTTATTTATTTATTTTTAATTTATTCAAGTTTATGTTTGGCCTATTACTTGCCGATACTATGTTTCAATCTTTCAATTAATCTACAATAATTTTGCTCAACTAATTTCTGCTGATGTTGAGGACAATATGAATAATTTAAATATTTAACAAATTTTGCAAATTATTGGATTCGAGGAAAACGCCTCACTTATTTTTTAGCTGCTAAAAATGTGGAATATTTAAAGATAATATTTTATTATAAAGGGTTGTTGATACCTTTCACTGTTGATAAAGTGGTCATTCTTATTGGTCTTCCAAACAAAGGTGAAAAAATCTCCTAGCTTTCTTTGGCACATATAGGAGTCGCATCAATGGATATAAAGTCTGATATGCTGAAGTTGAACAAACATAGCCTCCATATATTATGTTAAAAACATTTTTAGATTCTTTTGCAGAGAGAGAGAGTGCTTTTATACCATTTTGGCATACAAAATAAGCTGCAATGGAAAATGGTAACTCATCATAAATAACATGATAATGCAAGTAAGGTGGCGGCAATGTAATATGCACTAAGTATTTGTTAAACCTATAGCACTAGGATTCCATGAGGCGGCGGCAATACAATGTGTACATAATTATAAGATATGAAAACACCTACATAACCATCCAATGATTGACTAATTATTACATGGGGGGATCGGATAGTCATGATTACTGTGTGTGTATTTGTAAAAATCACACACTGCATTCAATAATAGGTAAGGGAAGAAGTAAAATGCGAACCAACCTATATAGAGAAGTGAGTTGACACATCACTCCTAAAAGATAACATAGAGATAGCAATAAAATAGGTCAAACCAGCAATAAATTACTATTTGAACGCGTGGGCCCCTTGTGAATACTATTAAAATTTAATATTCCAATAGAAGACTGAACCAAACGGCCACCTTCAACCAACTCAACTCCAAGCTTAGCAAACTGTATAGATAAATGTTTTAACATAAGGATAGTAATAAAACCAGTCAAACAATAAATAAAGTACTATCCATAGAAGACTAAACCAAACGATACCCAATTCAACAAACTAAAAGATAAATTATTACTCATGAAAGGGCAAGAACCCAAGCTAAGAAATAATGCACAGTAGAATTGAAAAAGAAAAAAATTAGAAAATATGTAGTAAATAAATAATAAATACACAATACATACCCATTAAAATAAATAATAAATACACATCAAACACGTAATAAATATGTAATCAAAGATAAAGCAAGTATTCAGCATTTGAACTTAAAAAAAGTGAATTAATTACAAAAATGCAGATAATGTGGTGTAATATGAAGTACTTTTTAAAATATGCTTAAGGACTACATTGCTATAAAGAAAACTTGGAAGGAGTTAAAATTTATCGATAAATTGGAACCTAGTTTTCCCTCTAGCTGAACTTCTTTTAACTGTTCTGCTTTATGGAGGTCTGCATACCAATTATCGGCTAAAAAGTTCTCTGATGGCACTAGAAAGTTCGTTAGGGATGTTAGGGCCTATGAACCGGCCCAAGGCTAATTAAAAAAGAGAGAGGTGAATCTATATTTAAAACAAACACAATCTTAAAACAAAGATTAAGATTCCCACAATGAAAACCAAAGGGCGTAAATTAAAATGCGAAAGCAATAAAGGAAATAATATTACACCAGATTTATAGTGGTTTGGTTAAACCTTGACCTACGTCCACTCCTTGGAGGCACCCTCCAAGTATTGCACTAAACTAAGTGTCTCTCCTTTAGCTCCCACAACTTGGTGGAGAAGCCCTTATAAAATCACTTCCACCTTCCCCGATGTGGCGGAGTCATTGGGTCCTTTGACACCAAAGAGATATTCTTCTTTGATGAACTTCCCTCAAGACAAGCCTTGAATCCGATGGTATTAAAGTGCAAGCCTACCAGAGCAATCGTGTGGAATCCCCCTCCACACTCCCTTGAGTCCCCCCTCACAGGATTATCTCCCTCTCTCAAGCTTCACCCGTTCCTCACTCCCTTTCAAGCTATCTCTTCAAGTTCCCCCAAAAGAACGAAGCTATAATGGCTGCCAAAGACAGTTACGAAAGTGTTTTGTCAAAAGCTTAAATAGAAGATCTCAAAACGAGCTCATTAATACAACTTGCCGACTTTATCGTCTAGGCCAATAGGAATATCGTCCTGGCCGATATGTACAAATTAAGCTCAATCAGCCCAGGACGATTTGGGATGATCAGAAGAAAATTGATTACATCATTCAGGCCGATACAATATCATCCTGGATGATTAGTTTAAAACTAAGCACAATCATCCTGAATAGATGTTGGCTGATGTTAATCGTGCAGGCCATCGTCCAAGACGATGTGGATATCGTCTTGGCCAATTTCCTAAAATAAAGAATACCTAAACTGATCGTGGCGGCCGATTCTTTCTTAATTGAGCCTATCGTCTTGGCCGATATAAGTATCGTCTAGGCCGATCGGCTTAATGACGGGTGCCTTAATGAGGATACCCTAATTAGGGTTTCTGCTTTTGAACCGATCGTCCAGGCCGATATAAATATCGTTCCGGATGACGTTACCAAAAACAGTAAATGCTAAGGAACAGTTAGAAAATCTTCCAAGGTGCGTGTGTGTAAAGTTACATAGTTTCAGGAGCCACACCAATTACAAAAGACTTAAGAAAGGAAATAGGTACAAACTGACTTAGACCTAATCTACCCAATCTTAAGCTGATTCCAAATTGCAGTCTGATCTTGTGGACTTGAAATATCAGTAGATAAGACAGTCGTAGAGAAATAAAAGTGTTTGATATCATCAAAATCATTAACCATGAAAACATATTCGTAACAATCTCCCCCTTTTTTGTTGATGACAAACATTGTTATTTGAATTTGCAAAAAAGAAAATATTTTCTCCTAATCTTCCTCTCACTAGAATAAAACTTTAAAAATAAGGTAGATAAATTTTTTTTTTTATTTTTTAATTTTTTGAAAGAAAAAATACAAGAAAAAGGATATAAATACAACAGTACGTTCTCCCCCTTTGACATTATCTAAAAGAGAAGGGGCACAAATAATAAGAACAAAACGATTAAAAATGATCCCTGATCTAGTGAACAAAATAAATATTCTTAAAATGAGAAAGTTACCTCTTGATTTTATTCAAAAGCTTAATAGAATTGTATTAACAACGCATAGCCCAGAAAATGTTAGAAATTCAGAATTTGATAATCCAAACTCAAGTTTTTTTAGAAGGCTGAAAAACTTTTTAATTCAATATCTAAATCAAGGAATAAATTAGAGAAAGAAACAGTCATTTTTCAAAACTCATTTCATAAAATATATCTAATAGAAGATTAATGCACAAATTGTTGAATTAGAAATCATGATTTTCAAACTCAAGTATCGAAAATATCAAGGGTTTTCTTAAGATTTAAGAAGTACAAGAATGACAAGCATTAAATTTTATGGGCTCATTTTATGCCTCTTGATAATTGGTTAGCGCACTGCGCATCTTTTGATTTTTGATACACATTGTGTACCCTTTTTATTTTTCAATTTGGTATCTTTGCGCATCTTTTATTTTTGGCATCATTGGACAATTTTTTGAATATGCTACCATTCTGAAATCTTAAAAACAAAAGTAAACCCATCCTATTGACAATGTGAATTTCTTGATTAAGAAAATTATGAGTTAGATTCAACAACTTGCAAAAGATCTCTATGCGATAAATAATATATAGGGAGATAAAAAATTTTAGTTTCAAAACTAGTTTAAAAATGAAAAAGATTTTAAATCAAAAATAGAATAACCTTTTTTAGGAAACAGAGATTGAGAGTCAAAAATATGATTTTCCTTCCTCTGACTGTTTTTAGAGAAGTCAAACACAATTTTCATAAGAATTCAAGAAAAAATAGGAGGTATGTTTTTCATTTTTAGAAAGGTGACGTGTGTGTTAGATTAGAAAAGTCACATAAAAAATTTAACGAAAAAAGAAAAGAAAGGAAAAAAAAAACAAAAGAATAAACAAAACATGCAAACATAAACATACAAACAAAGGTTTAGGCATCATCTTGCTCCTGATCAGATGATTTAGAAGCAAGGTCTACCCAAGAAATTTTTTGCGTTTCATTATTTCTCCAGTTTATAATTTGTTTTGCTTTACCCTTTTCTTTTGCAGAAAGAATTCTCAAATTAGGGTACTAATTTTTCATATGTCCAAGCTTCCTACACCCAAAGCAAATAACATTAGAAGAAATATTAACATTCTTACCATTTTTACATTTATTCCACTTTTATTGATGCTTATGCTTTGGTGAGCTTTTTAATTTGCTTATCAAGTCATTGCTTTCGTCACCAACAAACCTATCTTTTTCCGTATCTTCAGCTTTTAGCATTATCGTTTCACCTGTATCCAAAAGTCTTTGACCTAAACTTTGCTCATAGATAGTGAGTAAGCCAATCAAATTATCAATAGAATATTCATTCAAATCTTTTGATTCATAAATAGCAATAACTTTAGCATCAAACTTATCCAGTAGACAACGAAGAATTTTATTAACTTTTTCAAAATTTAAAAATCTTTATCTAAAGCATGCAATGATGTCACAATTTGATTAAATCTATTATACATATCTAAGATTGTTTCATAAGGTTCCATGAAAAATAGTTCATAATCATGCATTAACATATTCAACTTGGATTGCTTGATTTCTCTAGTGCCTTCGTATATGATGTGTAGTTTATCCCAAATTTCCTTATCAGTAGTGCACGTGGATACTAACATAAAATCTTCAAAATTTAAAGCACAGAAAAGCAATTTAAAGATTTTGCATTCAATTGAGCATCGATTCGTTCTTCTATATTCCATTGATTAAAAGTAATATTAGTTTTAATTCCATCCAAAATACGTGACAATACAGAATAACCAGTAAAAATCATATGCCACATACGAAAATCAATCGATTGCAAGAAAGTAGACATGCGAATTTTTCAAAAAGAATCAAAAGTAAAACTTTCAAATAAAGATGGTATGGTGATTGAATAAACTTCCCCAAAATTACGATAACCAAAATTAGCCATGGATTGAAAATTCAAAAGCTTTCAAAAACTTATTTTATGAATCCCGCTCTGATACCACTTGAAAGTGCTCTGATGGCACTAGAAAGTTTGTTAGGGATGTTAGGCCCTATGAACCTGTCAAAGGCTAATTAAAAGAGAGAGGTGAATTAGTATTAAAAACAAACACAATCTTAAAACAAAGATAAAGATTCACCACAATGAAAACCAAAGTGTAGAAATTAAAATGCGAAAGTAATAAAGGAAAGAACACTCCAGATTTATAGTGGCTCAGTCAAACCTTGACCTACGTCCACTCCTTGGAGGCACCCTCCAAATATTGCACTAAATTAAGTGTCTCTCCTTTAGCCCCCACATCTAAGCGAAGAAGCCCTTACAAAATCACTTCCATCTTCCCCGGTGTGGCGGAGTCACCGGGTCCTTTGACACCAAAGAGATCTTCTTCTTTGGTAAACTTCCCTCAAGATAAGCCATGAATCTGACAATATTAAGGTGTAAGCCTGCCGGAGCAACCGTGTGGAATCTCCCTCCACACTCCCTTGAGTCCCCCTTCACAGGATCTTCTCCCTCTCTCAGGTTTCACCCGTTTCTCACTCCCTTTCAAGCTCTCTCTTCATGTTCCCCCAAAAGAACGAAGCTACAATGACTGTCAAAGACACTTACAAAAGTGCCTTGTCAAAAGTTTAAATAGAAGATCTCAAAATGAGCTCATTAATGCAACTTGCCGACTTTATCATCCAGGCCGATAGGAATATCGTCCTGGCCGATCAGTACAAATTAAGCTCAATCAGCCCGGGAGGATTTGGGACGATCAGAAGAAAACAGGTTGCATCATCCAAACCAATACAATATTATCCTGGCCGATTAGTTTAAAACCAAGCACAATCGTCCTGAACATTGCCCTGAATAGATGCTGGCCGATGTTAATCGTCCAGGCCATCATCCCGGCCGATCCTGCGATCGGTCCAGCTTATGTGATCGAATCAATCAGCCTTTAATGCTTTCAATATATAATAGATTAATTTAGGCATAATTGTGTTAGATCGTCCAGGACGATGTGGATATCATCCTGGCCGATTTTCTAAAATAAAGAATACCTAAACTTATCATGGCGGCTAATTCTTTCTTTATTGAGCCTATCGTCGTGGCCGATATAAGTATCATCCAGGCCGATCGGCTTAATGACGGCTGCCTTAATGAGGATGCCCTAATTAGGGTTTCTGCTTTTGAACCGATCATCCAGGCCGATATAAATATCGTCCCGAACGATGTTACCAAATACAGTAAACTCTAGGGAACAGTCAAAAAATCTTCCAAGATGCGTGTGTGCAAAGTTACATAGCTTCAGGAGCCACACCAATTACAAAATACTCAAGAAACGAAAAATGTACAAACTGACTCAGATCTAGTCTACCCAATCTTGAGCTGATTCCAAATTGCAGTCAAATCTTGTGAACCTGAAATGTCAGCAGATAAGGTAGTCGTAGAGAAATAAGAGTGTTTGCTATCATCAAAATCATAAATTATGAAAACAGATCCGCAACATCGGCCTCCGCTCTGCATGCAAATTATCGGCCTGCACGCCTTATGAGAATACCATCTACTCGTAAAAAGAAACAACCTCCTCTAGGTCAATCTTCATCTTCATCAACATTTTTTATGTTCTTTGTTTCTTAGCTTGTACTAAGATTTTCATTAAAAGCCTTATATATTGCAGCGCTTCGCGGCTGAAATCCTGAAAAAAAGAAGCATCAACCCTAAATTGAACGTATGGTGACAGTCTTTTTGGACCGGGCCTAAAATCATGTCGGTAGTCGAAGCAGGCCATAAACGTCGGCAAGCTACATCGACAAATTTCACGTAGGCAAACCATGAATAACGATTTTATCAACATCCTAATATAGATCTGCGTTCGAACTTCACACAGAATAATTTCTCGCTCCAAATAGCTCAATTATTCATGTGGCATGAGCCAGCCCATTAAGCCAGCTGTTTCAAAGTGTTTAGATTTATTGTGTTTTAGCTGCCTTTTGTTGCACTTTTGTAAATACTAGACAAAAAATACTAAATATGCATTCATAAATGCATTTTGCTGTCTTTTATTGATTATTTACAAAAGCGTAAAAAAATAATAGCAAATATTCAATTAGCAGAAGAAATTTTATAAATATTCAGCGAAAGATAATAAAAATGTAATTATGAACACACATTTGATGAAAATTTGCTAACTATTTGCAAAAGGAAGCGCAGGATGGTCTCGGAGTCCGATCTCCGTAAATAATTTCTGTCAGCTACGAGGTCTTTGCCTCGATACTTCGGAGCATGTATACAAGCTGACGAGAAGAGAAAAAGGGTGAGAACAGAGAAGGAATCTAGATGAGCACCAACACACTGGGGTATCTTGCTAGGAGGGCAACACAGAAGGAGCGTGTGCGGATTCTGTACCGTCGCGCTCTTAAGAATACTCTCGATTGGGCAGTCCACCGCATTTTCCCAAAATTTTTTTTTTGAAAATTTTCCCAAAAAAAAGGCAGTCCTCCGCCATCTCTTCTACTACGATGTGCGATCCCCTCTCGTTTTTTGGTTTCTTTTAATGTGCTATCTATCTCCAATGTAATTATATTCTTTGAATCCGATGTGGCATTCCTATACTGCTAGGGTTCTTTGTTTTTGCGTCATGTCTTTTTTTAAGATAAATAATAACTATTAAAGCATGATTAATTAGGTTGAATAATCTTGATTAACAAATTAATCCAACTAATCAAGTTTCTTAATTATTAAAAATAATTATTAATGTAATTGAGAGTCCCCTACCAACAAAACGACAAAAAGTAAGGTTAATGTTCGAACACATATCAATATCATTGAATGAAAATTTACTCAAAATAAAGAAATTATCAATGAATAAAAATAAATAACATAATTATTTTGAGTATAATTATAAAATTAAATGAATTTGCATCAATAGGAGAGTTCTTATTTCCGGCACAATGTTCTCATGTGTGTGTGTGTGTGTGCGTGTGTGTGTGTGTGAGCAATTGAATGGTGTGATCAAAAGCTTGAAAGTGTGGACCAGTGTGAAAAAAGCATGTGAGCGAATCATAGGGAAGCCAACTCGAGCATGAGTAGGCAACATGTAACACTAAGTGCAAGCAATGATGATGGGGTTTCAATCTACTTCTAGGGAACAAGAATGAGATCAACTGAGGGAAAGAACATGTAAGAGAGGTCATGAGAGAGAAATTTCATCTACTTCTTACTCTTCTAGCTCTTGCAAGGTGAACCTAATCCTAAGCTTTCCAATTTCGGAGTTGAAATTGGCATCAGTTGGCGTTCAACTCAAGATCTTCCTTCATTTGGTTTGATGCATGCAAGTTCACAAGAATCTATTAGGGATTTTATTATGTGAGGTATGGATTAGTAATTACTTCTATGAAATTAGAATGATATTGCTCGAAATAATCATAGAATCATAATGTATGATTGAGATAGGATTTTATAATTTTAATTAGTGAAAATATTTCATAATATAGGCTTATAGTTAATGATATTTTAAATTATGCATCTTATATAAACATTAATTAATGATATAAATAATGACCCATTAATACAAATAAGCTCTATGATTATAAGTCTTTATTTGAAAAAGGTTATACATGTTAAAGTTTCATAAGATAGGGTTAACTATAATATAAATAGGTTTAAAGAAGAAAGCTTAAACTGCTTGGATGGGAATTATTCACTTATCATAATCAACAAGTTAATCTATATCATGAACTAAGTCAAGAGAATTATGAAATTTCTTCACATAGAGAGGAATTTAGTTATTGACTAACAAGAAAGAGTAAAGGTTATAGTTTAATAACAAAGATATCTAAGCGATCTACTTTGTGCATGTCACATACATAATATTATGCTTGGTTTAAGGGAATGGATCAATGATGAGATGAATCTAAGATTGATGAGCTACTCCAACTAAAAGTTACTAATGTAAGTAATTCTAATTATATTTATGAGTAAAGTTCTTTTCCTCTAAATTTATTGCATTAAGCACGTCTATAGAAGATATTATTGAGTAAAGTTCCTCTCAATAGAATTTTTTGTTGAGATCTGATATGCCCTTTTGATGGAATAAAATTAATAATTATTAGCCAATAGTTTTGAAGTATCAAATGATGTCAATATATGATAGGTATATATATATATATAATACTACCCTTAGCCACTTCACCATTTAGACGCCTAATGATTATCCTAGAAGTTGTATTCTCTTCTAGAAGAGAATACAACTTCTAGGATAATCATTAGGCGTCTAAATGGTGAAGTGGCTAAGGGTAGTATTATATATATATATATACCTATCATATATTGACATCATTTGATACTTCAAAACTATTGGCTAATAATTATTAATTTTATTCCATCAAAAGGGCATATCAGATCTCAACAAAAAATTCTATTGAGAGGAACTTTACTCAATAATATCTTCTATAGATGTGCTTAATGCAATAAATTTAGAGGAAAAGAACTTTACTCATAAATATAATTAGAATTACTTACATTAGTAACTTTTAGTTGGAGTAGCTCATCGATCTTAGCTTCATCTCATCATTGATCCATTCTCTTAAACCAAGCATAATATTATGTATGTGACATGCACAAAGTAGATCGCTTAGATATCTTTGTTATTAAACTATAACCTTTACTCTTTCTTGTTAGTCAATAACTAAATTCCTCTCTATGTGAAGAAATTTCATAATTCTCTTGACTTAGTTCATGATATAGATTAACTTGTTGATTATGATAAGTGAATAATTCCCATCCAAGCAGTTTAAGCTTTCTTCTTTAAACCTATTTATATTATAGTTAACCCTATCTTATGAAACTTTAACATGTATAACCTTTTTCAAATAAAGACTTATAATCATAGAGCTTATTTGTATTAATGGGTCATTATTTATATCATTAATTAATGTTTATATAAGATGCATAATTTAAAATATCATTAACTATAAGCCTATATTATGAAATATTTTCACTAATTAAAATTATAAAATCCTATCTCAATCATACATTATGATTCTATGATTATTTCGAGCAATATCATTCTAATTTCATAGAAGTAATTACTAATCCATACCTCACATAATAAAATCCCTAATAGATTCTTGTGAACTTGCATGCATCAAACCAAATGAAGGAAGATCTTGAGTTGAACGCCAACTGATGCCAATTTCAACTCCGAAATTGGAAAGCTTAGGATTAGGTTCACCTTGCAAGAGCTAGAAGAGTAAGAAGTAGATGAAATTTCTCTCTCATGACCTCTCTTACATGTTCTTTCCCTCAGTTGATCTCATTCTTGTTCCCTAGAAGTAGATTGAAACCCCATCATCATTGCTTGCACTTAGTGTTACATGTTGCCTACTCATGCTCGAGTTGGCTTCCCTATCATTCGCTCACATGCTTTTTTCACACTGGTCCACACTTTCAAGCTTTTGATCACACCATTCAATTGCTCACACACACACACACGCACACACACACACACACACATGAGAACATTGTGCCGGAAATAAGAACTCTCCTATTGATGCAAATTCATTTAATTTTATAATTATACTCAAAATAATTATGTTATTTATTTTTATTCATTGATAATTTCTTTATTTTGAGTAAATTTTCATTCAATGATATTGATATGTGTTCGAACATTAACCTTACTTTTTGTCGTTTTGTTGGTAGGGGACTCTCAATCACATTAATAATTAAGAAACTTGATCAGTTGGATTAATTTATTAATCAAGCTTATTCAATCTAATTAATCATGCTTTACTAGTCATTATAAATCATAATGATTTTAGGGATATTACGCACCTATTAGGAATTGGTCATCTACAAGTATCATTCTACACATTACTTACTTTGATACACCTTTATATTTTTTTTCCCTTTCATGCCCATAAAACAATCCTTGTATTAGTCGTCTATATTTCCTTTCAAAGTTAGTAGTTGCTATCAGAAAATTTTTTTTTCATGCATAAACACTCTGGGAAGTCTTTTAATTTTTCTTGTATTAAATTAAGTGTTTTCAATTGCTAGATCAAATGTGATTATGAAATCAAGGGATAGTTACTGTTAGATTAGAACATATGTGCAATATCAACAACAAGATTGATTATTGTTCTTTTTGTCTTATTGGTTAATGTATTTTGAAACATTTTAATTTTAAATTTGTTTTTAGCTCATCTACTTGGGGATATTTTTATAATTATCCTATTGTTTTTATTATAAATAAGACCTTAGGGATTATTATTATATGTTGAATGGGTATTCGGATAAGATTGCTACATTAAACTTTTTTTTTTCTCTTAATAGGGCCTTTCTCTTTTGTAACTTCTTACCTGTTTGATTCCTTTCTTTTCTCTCATTTCTCTCTCTCTTAATTATTGCCGCTTTCTCTCTCTCTTATTCCTTTGACACTCTTAATCCCTTTCCCCTTCATCCAAAAAAAAAACACAACAATTGTCCCTCCATACCTTACGTTCCTCTTTGATGCAGGGTACACAATAGAATAATGAGAATCAATAATAACTAGGAAGATCATAACAAAAAAATTACCCATCAATGAATCCTCAAGCTATTGATGTTGAAATCTCATATAATCTAGCTATTTAAGGCTAGGACATAAGGAAGTCTATTTTGGGCATTTGGAATCATTTATTTAATTTATTATAAAAGTAGTAATCAAAGTCATATGGTAAGGTCCTTTATTTTAAGCAACTAAAATCCTAATTAAGGATTAAGGTGATTCTTATTATGTTTCAAGCTAAATGATGAATTACTTTTCAAATTATGTTTCAAGTTAAAGATGAATTTCTTTTCGAAGCTATGAATTTATTTCTAAATGAAGTTTTGTTGCCATAGTTTTGAACTCAAACTAATTTTAAAATTAAAATCAAATAGAAAAAAAATCATCCATCTCTGATAATTGATCTAGCAAGGCATGAAAATAAATTAGATTCAATTTTATATCACTTGATTTGACTGCTTAGGGTTGACCAATAAGAAACTATGCCTATTTGAACAAGAATAGTTGAATGATTATAACTTAATGACAATATTGTATCATTTCCCCAATTGGATAGAATTTTGAGGTAGGTTTAGCTTTATTATCAGGTAATTTGACTGCTCAGGGTTCACCGATGAGAAACTATGCCTATTTAAACTAGAATAGTTGAATGATTTTACCATTATAACAACATTGTATCATTTCCCCAAATGGATAGAATTTGGAGGTTCGACATGAAATATTATTGTATGGAAAGCAATTTTTTTATGAATCTTAGCGTTTGATAGGTGAGAGATTCGTTTTCGTGATAAATTTATTGGGTTTTATACCAAGTTGTTTTAGTGATAAATTTCTTGGGTTCCATGAAATATAGAACCATGGTCTTTGTTGCAACTTAAAAAAGTTTTTTCTGATTCCTTCCGGGCATGGTTGGGAAAATTCAATTTGATTTTGATTTGGTGGTTATTTTTGTGTAGGAGTTTTAGGAATTCATTTATAGATTTAAATTAAATCTATAATATAATTCATATTTTAAATGGTTGTTGATATGTTTTAGGATTTTGTTGAGGGAATTTAAGTGATGATGTGAAGGAGAGAGAAAGGAGGGGTGGGTGGGGAGATGTTAGATCGATCCAGCCAGCCATAGGAAATCCCATTAGGAAGGAGAGGGTGACTAGGGTTGTAGAGGGATTTGGCTTGTGTTGTTTAATTGTATTATTTTTTTTTTGTGTTGTTTAATTATATGCTTTAAATTGGACGGGAAAATTAGGGTTAGGGTGATATGATAATTTTGGCTGATTTTGTTGTTCTTAGTACTTGATATCTTGGGCTCTAGTGGCGTCTAGGGATTGGGAGAGATGGATCCTCCCCTCGAGTTGAGGATCAACTGTATTCTGATATTTTCCTTCCGTTATATTTTATTATTGCAATAAAATCGCTGTTTTCTGGTTTTTCCTCGGAGTTTGGTGGATACTTTTTGCTATTTTTCCAAGATTGGTAAGTTTTCACTTGAGATCTTCAAGTGTTTCCTATCAGGAAATTGCATGGAGAGTTGAGTTTTGCTGCCCTTTCTTCATGGTGAAAGAGAGAAGAGGCACATGACGGAAAAGTTAGCTAAAGAAAGAGAAAGGAGAGTTAAATTAAACAACAAAAATCACTGTAATCAAGATAAGATTGCTTTAAATTGATAAAATGCAGGCAAAGATAATAGACAACAATATATTTTTCTCTGATACCTAATTGGCCGAAGCTATGTCACAAAATATTTTCTAAACAGCCCATGGCAAGAAATCTTAAGTTATATATGTCCATTTTCTGCAACCCTTTGTTGTCTTGCCTTACGTCACAAATATGCTTAGTTGTTATGCATTTACCTAATTGACCGGAGCATACTTAGCTTTTTGAATTAGTTTTTACGAGTAGTAGTTATGACTCAAACTGTGTAGCGCATTGTTATTCTATATCATAGAAACACAGGTAATCAAATAGTAGGGCCTCACTTTGCCAGTAATCTAGGGCTTTGATGAATATATCAAAAAATGCCTCTTAGGTTTGGATTTGCTTCAACATTATTCTTCTGTCAGTGAACAGACTGTTTTTCCTTCTTGATGAAATTTTTTATTGCTAATGAAAAAAACTTCTGAAACAAATTGTCTTCAATAATATGCATTGTGCGAAATTTTTATCTTTAACCTTATTCTCTTTTCAGGCGGATGAGCTAAGAGCAAAATTTGATGCCAATAAGCATGTGGTATGTTCTCCTTTGCACTTATGCTGCATTCATTACATGTGTTTGAATAACCACATTTGTTGTTTTAGAACAATGTATTTGAATTTATTAGTTGCAAAAGTATACGTGCTTACTAGGAACCACACACCATCTCTTCCGCATTGAGAATTGTCAGTGTTAGATACTGTATTATTGCAGTTCCAATTGAATCTCCTTAAATGAATCTCTTATCAAATTTATAAGGTAGGCTGGCTGTTCCATTCTCATTTTCATAATAAATCTTTTTTGAAATAATTGGATAACGGTATGTTTTCATGTGGTAACGATCATTTAATTTGAAATTCTCACATATGCTAGGAATTTTCTGCTAGTAAGTTGCAAAGATATTATAGTACATCCTGGTAGAAGCTTACAATAGGCCAGCAGCAGTTAAAGGCACTAGGTATAACAGTTTCTATAGTGATCCTGTTGATACGATGATAGCTTTTCATTTTGATTTGATTTTTTTTCCCCAAGAGGCATGTCTTCATTTGAGATGAGGCTTGATCTATTTTGCGCCATAATGGTAATGGTTTTGTGTTACTTATATTATTTTTGGAGTTGTATGAGTATGTACCACCATCTTCTTGATTTTATCCGCTGCAAATATTTGATCCATGTTGGTAGAAATTGACCCTGTTGCAGGATAGGAAATCATTTTTTTTTTTTGACAAATGCATAAGCATTATTATTAAAAGGAAAAGAGATTACAAACTAAGAAAGGGATCACTTTACTCCTTTAACAAGCTAATAAAGTAAGGAGGAATAGATTCCCAACTACAATTATTCCAAACAAAATTACTATTATGAGCAATGTTAGCACACATATTAGCTAACTTATTACAATCTCTATTAACTCTACTAAAAATAACATTTTGGAATTCTTTGAGAAAATCAATTTCTTCCATCCCATATGAGATAAACTTCTTGTTCAGATCTTTGTTAAGGTCATGCAAAAAATTAATGACATTTGCATTGTCTCCTTCAATAATAATACCTTCATAATCCAACATCCACTCTTGTAGAATGACCTTTAACGCTTGAATAGCCAATAACTCCAACCGAGCAACATCTCAATGCAATCCCTTGAAACCAAAAGCCAAAAGAAATCTTCCTTTAAAATCTCTGAATACTCCACCTACAGTCGCCTCGTTGGAAAGAAACAAAGAAGCATCCACATTAATTTTA
Source organism: Dendrobium catenatum (assembly GCF_001605985.2). Lineage (NCBI taxonomy): Eukaryota > Viridiplantae > Streptophyta > Magnoliopsida > Asparagales > Orchidaceae > Dendrobium > Dendrobium catenatum. Next base: position 30,690 of record NW_021543134.1, read on the forward strand.
AGCCAACCGGGTGGAGGAGGGTGCCAACTCTTAATCAACAACCTATTAGGCTGATTAACACCCTAGTAGCCCTATTTAAGAGCTCCTTTATCAATAAACGATGCTAGAGAAATAGTTTGAGCAGCTATGTATAAGCAAGAATCTTCATTTTCTCCATGAACTAGTTTACACCTTGATTTTCAATTCAAGAAAACCAAAATGCAATATAATTTCACAAGAAGAGAATTTTTACCAGCATATCTTTCCAACCACATGCAACATTCCTTTATAGAAGTAAAGACTGGCAACAAGAAACCCCAATTATTAATAATATGGATAACTGGTCAGTTTGGAGCAATCGAACATCACATGGATAATGTTTTCCGTCTCTAAGCATCCCCTAGGATAGGCATCATCCGTTCTCAATCTCCTTTTCACCAAAAAACCAAATGTTGGAATTGCTTCATGAAACATTCTCCACCAAAAATTTTCAACCCGTGGCATGAGTTTTAGTTTTTTAAGCCAACTCCAATAGATATCTCCTCCCATTAAATTAACTGAAGCAGAAACTTTTGAAATAATGGCAGAAAGTGTTTTCCCTATTTGAAAATGAATGAACTCCAAACTATCCTCTGTAAGCTCAGAACAAATTTGAATTTGAGAAATGATAGTTACCAATTCTTTTCTAAACCAAGTCTTCAGTTCTTCTAAATTCCACCTTCCATGAGTAATGAACTTATCAAGGTTCGTGTCCTCCATTAAGTAGACCGAAACAAAAGTTGGCCACCTAATAAGGCATTTATCCATCAACCAAACATCTTTGAGCACATTGATAGATTTTTCACCTTTCACTTTCCATTTAACAACCGGAGCAATAGCCTTACATCCTTTCATAAAAATTTTCCAAACCAAAGAAACACCTTTCTTAGTTTGTGTATTCCAATTACACATTCCATATTTAGCAGCCATAACTTGATACAATAAAGAAGAAGAACCACTAAGAAGATTCCAAGCAAATTTAGCTCTTGAGGGGCTAACCTTATTGATGCAAGAGTGAAGATCATGGCCACCCAATTTACCTGGAAAACAAAGAACATCCTAGCTCACATAATGAATCCCCAACTTGCCATAATGTTTATGCCATATAAAGTCCCTGCACATTCTATCCATCTTTGAAAGTATACTTCTAGGAACAAGAGAGTGCGTACTTTGAAATAAAGGAAGAGCTAGAATAGCATATTTTACTAAAGTTAGCTTTTCTGGCAATGAGATGTTTTTGTTGCTCCAAGTTTGTAGTCTACCCAACGTCTTTTGAATAAGAGATCCAAAATCATTAACTCCAAGTCTTTTTAATGCAATCTTCACTCCCAAGTAAGTCATCTCCTTAACCACTCTTAACCCCATTAATCGGAATATCATTTTTTCTTCCTTTTCTTCGTTGAATTTCCAAAAAGAGCTATAGATTTATCATAGTTTATATTCTGACCCGTCCAACTGCAATACTCTAATAAGATGTTCTTGACTTTCTTAACCATTTTGAGAGAAGCATCAGAAAAAATCATAACATCATTGGCATATAGTAAATGTGAGATAGAACACCTGAGTAAACTTTGATACCAATCTCATTTTCTTTAAGAGCCAATGCATTTGAAAGTAACTGAGAGAAAAGAATAAACCAAAACGGGGATAGAGGGCAACCTTGCCGAAATCCACAAAGAGCCTTGATCCAATTTGAATAACTCCTCCCATTCACCAAGATAGAAAATGAAGGAAATTCCATGCATTCCAAAATCAGATTAGAAAACTTAACAGGAAATCCAAAGTAATGAAGAACTTGTTTCAAAGTTGCCCACCCCGTACTATCATATGTCTACTCCATATCAATTTTAAAAGCAAGCAAACCCCTTTTTGATTTAGAAAATTTGAATTTGTGGAAGATCTCTTGAGCCAACAACACATTCTCTGACATAGAACGATTTTTTAAAAAAAGCTGCTTGTTTTATCGAAATTAATTTGGAATAACCTTTAGCATCCTATTCAAAAGAATTTTTGCCACAATCTTGTAAATAGATTTGCATAAGCTTATAGGTCTAAAATTGGAGGGCAATAAAGGATTTTCAATCTTTGGAATTAGCACCGCTAAGGTCTCTTTCCACTTATCATCCATAATTCCAGAAGCTAAAAAAAGATAAATAGCATTCCACATATCAATTTTAATGATATTCCAATAGATCTTAATGAAAGAATAAGAGATTCCATCATTACATGGCGATTTAAATCCACCAAGCTGGTTCAGCACTTCCAAAACTTCTTCCCAATAGCATTCAGCCTCCAAAAAGTTTCTGTCTTCATCATTCAACATATTCAATGGTGGCGGCCAGCCACATAAAGAACACTCCCTATGCCTCTATTTGTTGCTAAAATAGTCCATAAAAACTTCTTCAATTTGCTTTGGATCTTTTACCATATCTCCTAACTCATCTTTAATCTTATAAACCCAATTTGAATTTCTCCTAGTGCTTGCAAAAGAGTGGAAAAATCTGAAATTTGTATCACCTTCCTCTAGCCATCTCACCTTTGAACGTTGTCTCCACCAAGTATTCAATCTAGCTAAGGTACAATTGAGCTCCTCCACTTTAGACCTAAGAGTAACCAACTTCTCCACCAAAAGATAACCTTCTTTAGCCTCCTCTAACTGCAATTCCATTATTTCTTTTTTTTAGACGTTATTTCAATGAATTAAGATCTAGAAGCTTAGCATTACTCCAGAAAAATAAAGCTCTCAATGCCCTTCTAAATTTAATTTGAAGAACTTCTGAAAGACTACCAATGGCTTTCCTAGATCAAGCTTTGGCCACCACAGCATATTAAACATGGTAAGAAGCCCAAGAATCTTCAAATCTGATATTTCTTTTCATTTTGAAGTTATTTTTCAAAAGATTAACTAAAATAGGGCAATGGTCTCAAGCCACCCTTGCAAGATGCTTTACCACCACCCATTGAGATAACTTCAATTGCTTTAGAATTCAGAAAACATCTGTCTAACCTCTTCAAGATCCGAGCCCCATTTGTTTTGTTATTACACCAAGTGATACGAGGTCCTATAAAGCCAACATCATGAAAATCATTATTGATAAGAAATGATTTCATTTCCTTTGAACCTTGTGAAAAACTGAATTCTCTCCCACCCCTTTTGTCTCCACTATCCAACAAACAATTGAAGTCCCCACCCGCTACTGAAGGTAAATCCTTGGAGGAAAGCTGTTCTACTTTCCTCCACAATTCTCTTCTTTTAACAATGTCATTACTCCCATACACGTTAGAGATACGCCAAACACCCTTGTTAAAAACATCAAGATCTCCAATAATACCTTGAGAAAAAGATTCTAAGACATTAAACGAAGATACCTTGGAGTTCCACAAAATAAGAATTCCACCTGATAATCCATCAGCTAAAACATAATCAAAGTCCCAATCCATTCCGATAAGCTTATGCACTCCCTTCCTGTCTATGGAAGAAATCTTGGTTTCCAACAACCCAACAATAAAGGCATCAAACTCCTTCACAAATTCTCTTAGATATAGAGAAGCCTGACTTTTCTTCGCTCTACAATTCCAAAAAGCGATGGAAGCCATTAATTAATTCGATGGGGATCAGCCCCCACACCATTTTTCTTTCCCAATTCATTTCTTCTCATTTTAGATATTTTGATAGGACCTAGACTTTTTAGTTCTTTAGCCAAAGTCCTTTTAGCAAGAGATGATCCCCCTTCATTTGCATCAAATCCTTCAACACATTTTACATCAGATTTCTCATAAATCTGTTTAGGAGACTTATCCTTTTCAAAACAATTATTGACATTTTCCCCACTATCTTCCACTTTCAGGGCCTCACGGTCCATAGCATTGAAATGGACAAGCTCCTCATCACCATCAGCCAACACACTAAACTTGCCAACACACTAAACTTGTTTACATAATGAGTAGAAGAAGGAGAATTAGACTTACAGCCCGTGACTTCTACAGGGTTAACCACATCATGTACAACATCAGGTAACGTCTCGGAGGCAGGACTGATTACCTTGTCAACATTTATCAAATCAGTAGATTCTGTTGAATCCTCAAATTTTTTTTTTTTATCAACCATACCCAAAGCAACCTTATTATACCCATTCACTTTAGGTATTTTGGCTGGAGTAGCAACATTTTTCCTTTCATATCATTCTTCATTTTATCTTTCCCATAATTTACATGAATCCAAGGTCCATAAGTAGGATTCATGTTGGAATGAGCATCAATACCAACAGCTTTTTCAACATTAGACTTAGCACCATTATCCCGAACAGTAACTTCATTATTGGTTAAATCTTTATGAGCTACACCTTGATCTCCATCTAGGCTTGAACATTTGCTGCTTTGATGACCAATTTTACCACATTTATAACATAAATTAAAAATTCGCTCATATTCAATATTTGAAAAAATCTACCAAAGCTTCCTTCAACCCAAACACCCAAGGGAAGCTGTTTATCCAACTGAATACAAATACAAACTCGAGAAAACTCCCCCCCACCCGCCATTGGAATGTATTACCATCAAGCATATACGGTTTGCCTATTTTTGAAGCAATTCTACATATATTAACTTCATCCCAATATTGCAAAGGTAAGTTTGGCATTCTGATCCAAACCGGAGATGCAAGTCCTTTTAATGACCCTGGAGAAAAACTCGGCGACCATTTATCAATACCAATGATATGTCCATTCACATAGCAAGGTCTTTTAGATAGAACAACTTCTACATCCTCCGATTCATTGAAAGCACAAAGGACCCAACCCATACCCAGCATAGTTAAATGAAATTTGCCAAAGCGAGCCCATTGTCTACACAATTCACCATTAATCACATGAAGGGGGATGTTATCACCAAATATCTTCACCACAACTGACATTTGTAGCTTCAAAATATTTTACTTCTCATTAACTTCATTCATTTTAACAGCTTGTCCATCCTCAGTTAAGCAATTTCCATAATCCCTATTATCCATCCTGATATTAGGCTTTTTAAATCAAGCATTCAGCAAAACATTTCCCTCGAGATCTTTAGAACTAGTTCTAGCCGCAGCATTATTCTATTCATTCACAGAATTTAGATTGCTTGAAGTGCAAACACGCACTGTATTAAGATCATCTCCCAGAATAATATTATTTCTTGCCACAACATCCTTAAAATCAGACTTAATACTGAGACCTCCATCAACATTTGAAACATCCGAAACCTGAATTGAGCTATTTCCTTCCAAATCGTCCATTGGATGAAGATTTTTGTTAACAGATATCAGGGAATTCGTATTTATTACGCTGTTGCCAAGGATTGCATTTAAATTTTCGAATATATTGACAAAAATTTTCATGCCCGTAGAAGACGTATGCAGATCAAGTGATTTCAAAGGTGACGCTACAGGAGAAATTACTTTGCGAGGTGTTTTGCAATCATAATGATTCAAAATGCCCTTGCCTTTACCTTAAACAAAGAGTTTTGTTAGAAACATTACCTACATTCTTCTTTATGATTAAAGGACCATTAGATCTTCTTTTATGAACTTCCACAGTCTCTTTATTCAAGCCAACATTATGATTACTGACATCTCCTTTATTTAGAACAATCATACTGTCATTAGATTGTGTACCCACAGTTGACATTACCGATGATGGCCGGCGGCCATCTGCCGCCATCCCCTAGCACCCTGCCGGACAAGACGGAACAAAAACTGGGAAACAGAAATTTGAAAAAGGGAGTTTCTCTCTCTAGACGGGAGCTTCTCTCTCTAGCGCTTAGATAGGAAATCATTCAAGTTGGTCAAAGTTGGACTGTTGCTGTTGGGGATTTAATGATTCAATCAATTTTCTACATGGTTTCATGGTTTAGTTCATTTCGGTCATTGTTATGACGTGCACATTATTTAATTCCGTAGTTAATATGGAATAGCCGTTACTCATTTGTTGGTAGAAGTTGTAGGAAATATCAATCACAACGAATCTCAAGATTTTTCTCTATGTGTAATGGTATATAATAACCAAAAGGCAATATGTGCCCTGTTGTACACCACGATGCCTCTAGTTCTATATGCATTATGTCTTTGTATCTAATCATTAGAATTTAGGAGCAATAATATTATTCACTTGACAATTTTTTTGATAACCACCATAAGAAGTCACATCAGAAATCAGTTAGGAGTTATTAGGATGTTGCAAAATATTGTCACTAACAATAAACACCATATCATTACTATTTGTTGGAATATTAAGCATTTTTTCTTTTAGCTATGTGGGAACACGATTGACCTGCAACTCTCACAATCTCCATTTAGATTGCAAACCTCTGTTAACTTGGTGTTTGTGTGCTGGTTGAAGCATCGTTTTGGTGAAATGCAGATTATATGATGATGCTTTCATCTTCTTTTTTTATGTGTTTTTTATATTTGCATCTATAGATGGTTCAATGAAATATAATTTTGTGCCGATGGTTTGCTTGGTTTTTTTTTTCCCAAATAGACCAATTTCTAGGAGGCGAGCAAAACAACCGAAGAACAAACCAATCCAAATTAAACTGAACAAACATGTAAAAATTGATTGTTTTGGCTTAATTCTACGCAGCTTGTTTGGTGGCTTGTTTAAATTCTGTGAATTATTTTAGTTAATTCAGTTGGTTTGTCTATGAAAGCTTAACACTCATGATTGATAAATATTTAAAGATCAATCTCATGTTTAAAATCCATTGTTGATCTCACGCTTGAATGAGAAATGTGTAGAGTTGATGTTAAGTTGATAGCTGATTCTAAAGCTTATGCAATAATTCAGAAAATGAATCCAACTTTTAATTTCATTAGTTCTAGGGTTCTCCAGAAACAATTTGCTATTAGTTAATTTGATTGTCATGAGAAGTAGGCAGAAGATTTATTAGGACGCTAACTGTAAGTGAGTGCCACAACCTAGCATAATCTTTATGAGAAGTTGCCAAGGGTTGACTAGTTGTAAGTCATAATTAGATTTCCTTTATGTTTTGTATACTTTAAGGGAAATATAAGAAAATTAGTGGACTCACTGAGTGGAATAAAAATAAAGATCTCTTGTTTGCAATAAACTAATGGAACAGTGAAAAATCAAGAGACATTGGGAAAGATTATAGGCTTTTGCATGCTTGGAAGGCTAACAATAGAAATATTGATGGCGATGATAGTAGATATAACGTTGAAAGATAAGATTATTATTAAGTGGATTATTAGCGATGCTGCTATAAATGTTGTTTTTGCTCATTATTTTCAACTTGTATTAAAAGATGGTTTGAAAAATTAATTTTAGGAAGAAATCAATGTGCTATTATGATGTCCACTTAAGGAACAGGATAATTAACATGGATGACTTAAATGAACATATATATTCTTGTAGTGTGGGCTATGATGGGTTTCTTGGTGGGTTTGAAATAGGAGATAAAAATGAGATGTAAGTTGAATTCATTGTAACATGTCGAATCTTTGTAATAATAAGCACACATTTAAGTCAAGAAAGAGCACTTTTTTAATTTTAAAAAGTAAGGCCACCAATTATGTTGACCTCCATATAAATTCCACAATCGATTCAAGTGAGTGCGATGACAATGACACTCGACATGACAACGCTCGCATAGCAAGTCCTAATGCCTCGACAGTGATCGATCGCCGCAATGTAGTGAGCTCGAAAGATCTCGGTGTTGCGTGCAACTACTTAGACATCATCCATTTGTGAAATAGGTTATGCTGACACGTTCAAGACATTGAATTGATCAAAGAGTCTCTTGCGTGTGAGTCGTTCGAGTGACTATGAAAATGACTGTCTTTGGACACGACGATACGTGAAATCGCTCAAACGACATTCGTTCCTGAAATGCATTGCACCATTGTGTTAGGAACTTCAAAATTACTCATACAAGACACTCATATTGCATATGTTTTGCAATTGAAAGTGCAAAATTGTGCCTATGCGAGAAGGGACAAGGACACTAATTGAGATGTAACTCCCTCTCTTCTCCCCTATCCCTTGAAAGACCTAATCCTCTTTCCCTTTTTCCTTCCAGCTTCGCACAAGGTAGCCACGTGATCCCATTTGTACCGCAAAATTCCATTTTCTGTTCTTGCATATAGTTAACCGCAGGCCTCCTCTCATCATCTCTTTGTGTTGCACGCTGCTCCAACTATAATGTTTACAACCACGGACCCGTGTGCCTTATTACTCCATTCATCTCTAACCCACACAAACTCATAGCTGATAGCCCCTCTTCTGGTCCGAACTTAATGTTGCAACTTAAATCCTCCCAATCCTCCACCATCTCTTCCTACACACCCACGTGAGCCCGACCACCTCGGTCTCTCGCAAAACCTCCCTCAATCGTTGTTCCCTTGCCCACATGCGACCACCTTGTGATTGCCTCCATCGCTCCTCTCCTTCCCACCAGCTATTGTTGACAAACCCGAGTAGCCTAGGCTGACCACTCAAACCCTCTTTTCCTCCATCTCGACCCACCTAATACTCAAATTGAACATCACCACATCAAAATCTCTCCTTCACCTATCCATCTCTTTCCTTCTCTCTCTCTCTCTTATCTCTCTTCACTCTCTTTTATCTCTCTTCACTCTCTTTTATCTCTCTTCACTCTCTTTCTCTCCCTACATTTTCTTCTCTTCCCCTTTCTCTCTCTAAAATAGAAAGAAAACCACTTACCTTCTCTCTCTTTTACCATCTCTTAGTCCTTTCTCTAACATTCTTCCGCTCTCTCTCTCTCTCTCTCTATATATATATATATACTATTATAAAAAACAAATATATGTTAAAAAAGAAAACACAAGAAAAAAGAGAGACGAATAAAAAGCGAAGTAAAAAAAAAAGAAATATTTTTACAATTTTGCCTTGTAAATTTTCTTGTCGTTGTTGTCACATTGACATTACGGCTTTGCGTAAGCTAAAATTTAAAAAATCCTAAAATTAAGTACTGATATGCATTGCAAATCTGAGTACCCGTCATCTATGATGCACCGACACTTCTCCTAAAAGAGGCGTGCAGTGCTCGACACCGTATCCGACACAACACGCGTCCGATACTCCGACACGTGTCGGACATGCCGAAAATGTGTCCGATTAAAAAAATATTAAAAAATATTGGACACGAGTGTCCGACACGTATTTTAATTATTTTATGAATTTTTTTAAAATATATTTTTGTATTTAAAATATAATTTTTTGTATTTAAAATTTTTACATATTTAAAATATAAAAACTAAATTTCTTATTTCCTTTCACAACATCATATTAATCGCCCGCACTTAATACTCCTTTCATCGAATATTCTAATTTCATTTCTCTTTAACAGTAAAGGTATTTTCATCTTCACTCTCGATGACTGATAAACAACATTGACGCTCGATTCTTGACATCCTAATGTTAATCATTTTAAGCACAAATTCTGGTTAAATGACTTATTTTTTTCTAAATTATTTTTAAAATTATACTTATTTAATTTTTATACACTATTTTAAAATATTAAAACTATAATATTGTGTCCAACCCGTGTCCGTGTCCTTTATTTTCAATAATTTACGTGTTGCATGTCTGTGTCGTGTCGTATCATGTCGCCGTGTCCGTGTCTGTGCATCATAGCCTGTCATGTTTTAATGTGGTGGGGAAACTTGTAAACTTAAGCACTCATTTATATTGTTCCAATGCGGCATGGAAATTTGTGAAATAAGGATTTTTTTTTTCGCGTTTTTCCCGAAAAAAAAAATTGTTTTACATTCACATTAGGTCTTTGAAGCACTCTTTGAGGGAAATTTATTTTTTAAACATAAACTTTTGGATTCAATACTTATGTAATAATTTAGAAAGCTAATGTTGAATCCTATGATGCAACGATACAGACACGACACGGACACAGGACATGGCATTTTGTAAATATAGGACAGGAGTGCGGCACGGACACGGCAATAATAATTTTTTAATATAATATGTAGAAATTAAAGTAACATTATATTAAAAATGGCAAGCAATTTTAAATCAAAGTTTTGATAACTTGTTTAGCTTATGACATAAAGATTTTTAGTACAAAATTTCTAGTACAACCACAAAAATATAAGCAAAAAATTATTTAGCACAACATGAAGGTCCAACTGCTCTATAGAGAGAATGATAGAATTAGATTCAGAGGTTGGTTTTTGTCCTTCAATATCATTATCATTGAATATCATTGCTTTCAACTCTGGTTCATCTAGAGAAAGATTTGCAACCTCCAATAATTCCATATCATCAAGGCACTCGAACCCATCTCCAGCAACATCTCACATGTTGTTATCACCTGTCATATAAAGTGGGGTTTTCCTTGATAGAAGACGAAGATTTGTATGCACATAAACTAAATCTTTAGCCCGTTGTAGAGTTATTTTATTCCTCTTCATTGATTGAATAAATGAGTATTTGCTCCAATTTCTCTCACAATAGGAAGAGGATGATACTTGACCAAGAAGTTTTATTGCTATGGTTTGAAGAAGCGGTGCTGAAGCTTCATGAATCAACCAACACATTTTTAAAACCATCCTCCATCTATCACCAAAGATTCTTGATCACCAAAATCCTCTAAATATCCAAAAAACTTTGCAAGTTCTATATTAATTTTTCTTCTCTCCTTCTCATTTGGGAAATATCGTTTCAAGCATATCTTTTTCATATTTGACACTTCTAAATCTTTTTTTGGTGAGACATGTCGAGGGTCTTCTTGAAGCCATTCTTTACTTGAATACCTTCAAATAATACAAAGCATATAAAATTATTTATTCATTTAGCAAGAAATTTAAAATTAATTTAAAAGATGAATACAAATGTACCATGGATTTAATGAATGGGTCAGACAATGCAGAGGTGTGTTGCTTTTGGTTCACCTATCTTCAAGAATGGTATAGACAATGCTCCAAAAATTTGAGTCTTCATTATGTGACTTTCTTTCATGTATGCATATAATTTCTTTCACTTTTGTTAACATAGAGTCCCACATCTTATAAATCAAATGTAGGCATGATTTATTTGTGTCAGCCTCTCTCAATATGTCATAAATCAGATCAGTGAAAGCCAAAATGTAATTTACATCATCCACCACAAATCATCTAAGACATTTTCTTTTACATACCTTGCCTTCTCAACATCATCTTCTCGATAGTAAGACCACTTCTCACTAATCACCATAGATTAAAGTGCATTTTTTATTTGTTTGAATTTTCTTAACTTGATTATTACAGAAGCAATATGCGTTTCAGCAACAGCTAACATTCTCAAATGTGAGAAATCATTAAACATTGAAAGTCTCATTGAGTGGTTCATAATGAAATTTCTAATCAAAACAGTATCTTCTACGACCACTATTATCCAATGACATTCAGCATATATGATTTGATTTTCCTCAGTATTCTTTGCTGCACAAATATTTTTTGTAGCAAGATTTAAAATGTGCACAATACATGGAGTCCATAATATATGAGGATAAGTTTGCTCCACCAACAATCCTGCAGCTCTACACACCGGTGTATTATCTGTTATAACCTGCACAACATTTGAAGCCTCAATAATGACTATCACCTCTTTAATCAAATTGGCAATGAAATATTTATCCTTATATTATCCATTACAATTCACAGCTTTAATAAACATTGGGCAATTCTCTGTAATGGCCATTTAATTAATGAGTGGTTTTCTTTGAGGATTAGTCCAACAATTACACATCAAAGTGACTCCTTTTTCTTTCCACACCTTTTATTGGTTCAAGCAATGTTTTAATATGTGCTTTTTCCCTTTCCAATAATTTTGATCTTAATGTATTGTAGCTAGGTAGTACATTACCCGCAAGGTTATTATTACATGCAAAAGTGAATGCATTTTTATAATGAGGATTTCTTGCAAGGTTGAAAGGAAGTTCAGCTGAAAAAAACATCCTTGCAATTTCACCATCCAATACCTCTCGCTGCTGCATGTTAAAAGCCTTCTCTAAAACACTATTGGCAACTCCTTTTCTTTTCTTTGAATTATATCTTTCACTTCTATATGATAATGAATGATCAACTATAACAGATGAGGAAGAAGTGTGGGCTGAACAATGGGTAGATGGCAAAGATATCTCTTTAGGAAGTGCCCTTTTGATCCTAGATTCAGCTTCATCAACTTGTCTGTTTAATTCAATTAACTGTGACGTAGTAATCTTAGGATACATTTTAATTCCATTGCCAGAAATCTTAAGTAGACGTGCTTTCACTCTATAATAAGATCCTTTGTAGGTGCCACCATAATAATTGTATTTGAATGACACATTCCCTCCTCCTTCAAAAGTTTTTCCTAATTTTGTAACATGAATCTATAATGGCTTATCAATTTCTACAGATGGCTCTTTTGAACCACTCCCACCAGCACTAGAGCTCATTTGTTTTTAAATTCACTCGTGAAGGAGAATAAATAAAGGCTTAATAAATTGGGTGACATATTGTAAAACAATAAAAAATTGCCAAACAAAGTTTAAAACATCTTGGATTAAAAATTTGCAACTATGCCGGGGGTCCAAGGGGGCGCTGCCACCTGGCGGGGTTCGACCTGTCCGGTCAGGTCGCGGGGTCAAGGGGTAGTGCCCTTGCAGGGGTTTCCGGGGGTAGCACCCATGGAACAAATTTTTTTTATTATAAGAGTGAGAGCGCAATAAAAGCGCAACAAAAACGCAGTGAAAGCGCATAAAAAGCGCAGTGAAAGCACAACAAAAGCACAGTGAAAGTGCAACAAAAGCGTATTGAAAGCGCATTAAATAAATAATTTTTTATTGTAAGAATAATTTTAATCCAAACCAAATAAAATACTTTTAAAAAATATTCTCTTATGATCACAAATCTATAGAATCATTGATAAATGAAGAGAAATGACGAATGGAGAAAAAATGACAAATTCACGAAATCGACTTACATGTTTGAAAATTTTTACGGTTTGGCGTTGGCTTCCCTCGGCTGCGACAGAAGCCAAGGAGGATGGTTTGTTGCTTACGGCCGGAAGGGAAGACCGGAAGACCAATGGTGCGATCGATCTCTAGCCGACCGCTCGCCTCAATCGCTCTGGAAGACTACAAATACAAATAGGAATACAGGATTAAGGCGAAGATGAAGACTTGGGCGTGAACCGGCTAATATGAAATAACTGGATTAGGGTTTTTTTTATTTATTTAATTATACAATAACTGGACATGCGTGTCGGACACGCATGTTTGGTTTAATTTTTTTTTAAATGGGACACACTAATGACGTGTCCGACACTGCATACCCTCTTAAAACGAAGTGTCGGTGCATCAGAGGTTGAATCATATCCTCTATTGGTGGACATATTGAGTTGGCAAGATTCAAATAATAAAATAAAATATTTAAACCCTTGATAGTGGCAATGTTGAAGGTGAATCTCAATTGGAGTGGATTATCTTTTTACCTCCAAACACCAATAAAATACAAATATATTTAAAGTGATTTTGACGTCATTTAGATAATAGCCGTGTTGAAAGTGAATCTTAACCAGAGGAGACTCTACCTTGTTAAATACCTCCAAACACCATTAAAATACAAATATATTTAATTAAAGTCAATGTTACTTTGATGATGGTTGCGTTGATAGAAAATCTCAACCAGAGGAGATCTTTTTTTAAAACCCCCACAAAAATTCAAAATTAATTTTATTTTATGTTTTTCTGTTTTTGCCCTTATGGGTATTTGGTAGCTCTTGTAGCCCAAGGGGCATTTTAGTCTTTTATTTTTCTTTGTCATTGTGAGGCCTATTTATATGACCCTTCTCTTGTAATAGTTAGTTTTGATGAATGAAGAATATTTGCCACTTATGATCTCTTTGTGAGTTCACCCTCCTCGATCTCTTAGTGAGTTCGTAGGAGAAGCTAGATCTCTTTGTGAGTTCTAGATCTTCTTGTTCTACCAATTTTCTTCCTTTATTTCTTATGATCAATTCGTTGTCGTGGAGATTCGGGTTGGAGCATTTGTGAAGAGTGGAATTCACGCTTGAATCCAAAGATTTCCCCTACTGATTTCCCTCTCTTGCTCCTTGCCGCTGTCCAATCCAAGCAGCAAAGCCGCCGGCCACCTTGTGTTTTCCCCTGTTTTCGCCGGCCAGAAAAGCAGCCACCATCGGCCAGCCTCCCGCCAGCCAGCGTCCGGCCACCGGCCGGCCAGATTCCCGCCGACCATCCCAGCTTAAAGTAGTCCGTTTAACTTCTCATCAGGCATACTCAAATGTCACCAAACCGTCCAAACTTGTTACATCCAATTCAGCCAACAACCATTGCTGGAATCTAACAGCACACAAAAGAAACACGCCACACAGCTTTTCTAAACAGCCAACCAAAATCATGTCAACACTTTGGGCCAACGGAAACTAGAAATGGACGTGAGCAGAAGATACAGGTGGGGTGGAAGCTTGCGTAGCGAAGAGAGGTTAGGAAAGACCAGAATGAAGGAAAGAGGAGAAGCTCTGCAAGCTTTCCTAGGGAGAAGAGAGAAAATGGAAAAGCTACTCAGCTTTTCCCAAAGAAAACCATCAGTTTTGTAAAGCACTTAGCTCTCAAAGTATTACAAAAACACCATTTCTTCACACAAATATGCGTCATAGTATAATGGACAAGGAGGGGGAACTTAACAGCAAAGTTCAATTTTTAGATAGAATGAAAGCCAAGAGGCATATCTTTGCAAATCCCAGAAGCAGCAAATGAACAAGCCACGGCAACAAGCAAGCGACAGCATAACGTGAATTCAGGCACAGGAAACAGCGCGGCAAAGCAGCCAGAATAAGCCACGGAACCAGCCAGAGACATGCACACCGTGGAATCAGCACAGGAACCAAGCGCGCAGCTTAATCTATCTCGGTCAGACGAGGGAATGTCCAAGGCAGAATGACAGCACCCAAAGAGTTCAATTCACATACCCATACAGCACACCGAAGAGAGAGTTGACATCCCAAAGCCAGAATTTTGGCTGTAATATTTTTATTTCAAAAAAGGAATGTGAAAAGAGCAAATCCACCCACCACAAATCTAGTTCCCTTTTTATAAATTTATAGGCAAGCCAATGCTCATATGAGCTACTCTCCACTAGGTAATTAAGAGCTTGTCACAATAAAGTTCATTAACTTCAATAAGCTTCAAACCGAAACAGCCCATAACAGTTCTCATGAAACCAGCGCCTACAAAGGACACAATGGACCCCACAAGCCGGCAAATCCAAGGAAAACAAAATCAAACCTCATCCATACCATAGATCATATGGATTTTACAACCCATCATAGGATACGCATAAAAAAACAAAAAATAGAACATATAACAAATAATACGTTCATAAAAATTTAATAAGCAAGAAAATCTAAATGCATCAATATTTAATCTAATATTCAAGTGTTGCATTTAAAATTTTTGAAATACAACCCAGATTACTAAATGATAAATACAAAATATGATAATATAATACAACATTCATTATACAAGTCCGAAATAATGCTCCAATAAATTGAAAATGCAGAACATACTACGTTGAGGTTTTGAAGAAAATACGAGTTAGGGATGATGAACATAAAAATCACTCATGATCAAATCCCAATCAGTAGTATAATTACGATTGAAAACTTAAAGTCTATTTATAAAAACAGTATTATTCACCAAAATAAAAAAATATGTCTATACAACCAGAAAAAGTTCCTTGATTGATGTATTTTAAAATGCTGTAGCACAAGCTAATTACAAAACTTTCATTGTTATGTTATCCCAGCAAAGCTTCATATACGCCAGTCTTCCTTTTCTTTTGAATGTATTGACTCTATAAAATTGTAGTAAAAAAATAAATTGCACAGTATTTTATTTAAAATATGTTACTAACTTATCACAGCCCTTTGCTTGATAAATCCTTACTGTGCACACGGATTCACTTGGCTGTTGTCGGGCAGACGCTACGCGTTTGCGAGATCTAGATATGTTCGAGCTAGAGCGAAGAGAACAAATAGAAGAAAAATGTTATAGTATCATTTCTTTTTGTTTTTTTTGTTTGAAGAGCAAACACCGCAGTTTACTAAATGAAATAAGAGAAAAGCGGAGCAATGAAAGAAAGGCACTACTGATACAGATGGCATAGATTCCTCCTTCAAAATATTAATAAATGAAGGAGGAACCTTATCCAAGGATTAAATCATCAAAAGAAAGAAGAAAAAGCAACAAAGTTACCAATAAGTGATGAGGACATCGCAAGAAATTGGAGCACAGTGTACCATCAGGAGATGCCGGCAGAGTCGACGCCACGATCTTGATCTTTATTTCATTTTTATACATTATTAGTTTTATTTGATCTCGTGTTTTTCGTTTTTGCCCTTATGGGTATTTGGTCTTTGTAGCCACAAGGGCATTTTTAGTCTTTTATTTTGTCATTTTGAGGCTATTTATATGCCTTTCTCTGTATAGTTAGTTTTGTATGAATGAAAATAATTTGCCATTATGATCTCTTTGTGAGTTCACTCCTCGAAGTCTCATAAGAGATCTCTTTGTGAGTTCTTGAAGAGGAGATTCGCCGGAGAATCCTCTTTTGGTGAAGTTCTATCGGTAGAAGTGGTGGATTCAAGGTTATTCATTTTGAATATTTCTTTATAGTTTTTCTCTCCAAAACTTTCTTACCCCCATCTAGCCGAAACCTCCTTCTTTTCTCACTTCCCCACACCACAGCTCCACCGCCTGCTCCCCTTGGCCGGACCCAGCCACCGGCGAGCCCTCCCTTGCAACCCAGCAGCCGCCAGTCCTCCCTCCCGCTCCCAACAGCCGCTCCAAATTCAGACCAACCCGCCCACTTGTTTTTTCAAAATTTGAAAATCCAGGCTAAGGGTTTAATTGCTTTCCATTTTACATCCTCCTGCTATTAAGAAATTGATCATTATAATTGTTTCTCTCATTTAACGTGAGTTATTCTGCCAACGCCTAACGTCAAGCAATTCTTAGGAAATCTTCTGTACGACGTAAACCTGAAATCAATTCTCAGGTTTGTTGAAAATTCCCGTGAAGCTCACCTCCATTTTAATATCCCTCCATATTATAATTCCTGTAACCGTTTTATACTTGAATTTTGAAATTTCCTACTTTATGCAACTCTTAATTCTTACCTAAATTCAGCCTTTAATTGTGAAAGCCAAATTCGTACCGTTCATCAACTGTTGGCTGAATTTTATTTTTTTACACACCGTCTACATTTGGTTTTCTAATTTAAACCTTCCCAAACTCCTCCACACTTGAGTCTGCTCTTTTACTAAGTTGCATCAAGGAAATTCCAACTTGCTCTCCCACGTCTCCACAGGCGTGAAAGAATCTTCCAATTTTCCCTTGCTCTAGCATTCTCTAGGTATTTGGAAATAAAGAACCTGAAAGAATTATTCCCGATTCTTTTGTGCATCTTCCAGCCAGACAAGAATAGTCATGGCGGTCCGCTGTTCGATCACGGAATTGAGATCTGGCACGATACGGCCGCGTTCATATCCTTCCGATCGCCATTCTTCGACGGGGATTTGGATTCGACGGCAACGGGAGAGATTACTTAAATCGGCATCTTCCTACTCCTTGTAGATGCCGACTTGACGCAGAATTCTCATAGTTAATCGAGTGAATCATCAAGTGTCGCACGCTTCTCCTCCAACTCCTGCTCCTCCTCACCGGCGTCAGCTCCTCTCGGCATACATGTATCTTGGTGTATCGCTAAGTATAGTTACAAATATCTCTCCGCTAGCTCCCACTTCAAAGATGAGATTGCCGGACTTCTAGGGAATGGTCTAAATTTTTAAAACAGGTGTGCTTTCGTAATTAGCTATTGATCTCATTACTAATATTTTTCTTTTGGTTTTTTTTGCAAGACTCTTGTAATTTTCAAGTGTATCCAACACCTTAAATTTAAATCAATCACGAATGTTTCTTGAATCAACTTGAGTAAAGCTAGATTTTTATCGGTTAGCTTGCAAGCGTTATACACTTCCATTTATATCTAACGATGCAATTCATAGTTGTTTAACATTATCTTGAGTATCAGAGCATGGCTAATGCTTACTTGTGCTAGAGCATCCTAGGAGTTTAATTCAACTTGTCCTTAGTGTTTACATGCATAGCAATTATTTAGATAGTTTTAATACCTGTTTTATTGTGCTGTCCAGTATTTTCCTAGCAATGTTTTTATCATAGTACAGCATTTTACTTCCTAAGTGCTGATCTTACCATTGCCCCTCACCAACCATAAGCGGCACTTACAATCTTAAAAATAGCTTGTCAGCCAACTTTTCCTTGCGACTGTTTAGGAGAAATTTAACGGACCCAAGTCTGTCATAAAGTTGCTGTCCCAGCCTGCTAACTGCCCTAACGACTTAGAAACAAACGTAGATACAACTGTACGCGTCGGCACCCACGACACCTCCCCCTACCACCCCATTGCCCCAGCTTGTTGTGGGCTTGACTGTCCCCATCATTCCCTGCACAATCATAGTAACTGTAGGCTTAGTTTCTTAAGCTTTTAGGTGTTTGTCCTCAACCTGCAACCTTCCTAAGTGCCAGGTTCTCTACCACTAGTTAGCTTGTAA
>NW_021543134.1:49451-69134 GCF_001605985.2 Dendrobium catenatum
CGCCCCTTCTCTTGCCGCCTCCCCACTTTGAACTCCAGAAATTGCCTTTAATTTCTTTGAATAAAACACCTTCCTAATTGGTGCTCATTCATTAACAAGCCATTAATGAGATTAAAGCCAAATTCAAATTTTTCAAGTTTTGAATTCCCTCTCATTTCAAGTTTTGGGAAGTTACTTAAGCTCTAATTAAATCTGAAATTAAAATTCAGATTTAATTTGAATTTCTTACTTAAACTTGGCCCACTCTCATAACTCCTAATCTCTCTCTCTCTCTCTCCTCCTCATATGGCGGCCACTCTTAGTGGGCCCTCTTCGTTCAAAATGACATATTAACTCCACAAATTCAGCCCAAATCCCCCCCTCTTTACCGCCCCCTTCCCTCCTTTGATTTTAATTTGAATTTCAAATTAAATCCACATTAAACCTCCCATCTCTCTCTATCCTAAACACCTAGGCTTCTTCACCAACTGTTGTGGTTTGCTGTCCAAACTTTTCTGCACCACTGTAGTGAGTCTAAGTGAGCCTAACTTAGAGTCTAGATGACGTCCCTTACACCCACTCATCTTTGAGCTTTACTTGACACTTTTCAATGGATCCGATAAGACTCCAAAAGAGTTTAGATGACATCGTTAACCTAGTGGGCAATATGACTAGAATTATGACAGAGAAACCCGTTGACTATCCCCACTCTAAATACAGGCCCCACTCAGCTTATCACCCGAGACCTGAGCCTAAGCCTCCACGACCTCACTTTGAGCCACCTTATCGTTTGCCTACCTTTGATGGTTCTTTGGACCCTTACTATTTTAGGGAATGGGTTAGACAATTAGAGGACTATTTTGATTCGCGTGAAATCCCTAACTCTCGCCAGTTTAGCATTGCTAGGTCACACCTAAGCGGTGATGCTCTCCAATTTTGGATGAGGTTGGAAGATCATAAAGAGTCTCATGGAGAATACCCCACCTCTGATTGGAAAAACATGAAACGAGAACTTGGATTAAAGTACACTTCCCCTACTAGTGGTCACCCATCCTTTAGTAACAACAGGGATGCTGCCCCACCCTGTAGGTCCTCTCCAAAACTTAAAGGCCGACCCTCTATTGGGTCTTCTGATAGATCAATCTCTTATAGCTCCCCACTTGGACCCACTTCTAGCCATCCCATTCAACCTTTAGACTCCCCATTCCTTGACCCTGCAGGTGTGATTGTAATAAAGGAATGCATTAAAAAGAAGAGATCTCCTGAACCTGAGAATGAGTGCATCCATTTCGTGGATGCTAATGACATCAATAATGACGAGGAATTCTTTGAGGATGAAACAACAGTGATTGAATCAGACTCCCAGCCTGACTTAAATCCTGAGATAGGAAAATTAGAACCTTTAAACGTCGACACCTTAGGCCACCCCAATCCTAGTCTCCTCAAGGATAACTCTTTGGATAAGGTATGCCTGGATGATGGTAATGTGATCTTGAAAGAAGCCA
Source organism: Dendrobium catenatum (assembly GCF_001605985.2). NCBI lineage: Eukaryota > Viridiplantae > Streptophyta > Magnoliopsida > Asparagales > Orchidaceae > Dendrobium > Dendrobium catenatum. The sequence continues at coordinate 50,936 of NW_021543134.1, forward strand.
ATCTGGCTTCGAACACTTTGAAATTAAGTTTGGAAGACCATGACTTAGTTGTAACCCCTACTGAGTTGACTTTAGATAATCTTGATGATAATGATCTTGAGTCGGAAGCGGTTAAATTGAATTTACTACCTGATCTGAGCCCCAATTTAACTAACCCCGAGTCTATCAATCTTAAGGTTATACCCAAATCTGATTCTACTGATGATAAAAATATGAGTTCGGAAGACAGTGATTTGATTCTGAAAGTTTCTGAGCCTAACTTGAATAATGGGTCTCATCTTATTTTATTGGAGTCTATTTTAGGAATCACTCATCTAGATTTACATTTTAAAGAGTGTGACTTTCGTGACTGGGCTTATCTCACCACTCCTCATACCGACTTTAATGTGAGGGAAAGTCTTAGCCCATACTTTCATGTCACAACTTTAACTGTCATACCCCCTTCTGGTATGGATACCATTCCCCAATTTCTTAAGACCCATACCTGTTGGTGACTCGTTTGGTTATCCCATTATGACTGTGAGTTTGGAGCCATCACCTTATCTTGTTCCTGATTCATTCGTGTTGCCCGATATAGTCTTGTTCTTCCCTATTAAGGACCATCTCTCTCCTAGTGGGATGAATTTACTAGATTACACTATTGTCCCTAGGAGACTACCTACAACCTTGACTGAAAGTTCCTATAGGAATGTCCTTTTAGCTAAGGATGTCTTCATTGCTCCCCCCACACCGGTCCCTTTAGACCGAACACTTTAGACCCTCTTTTGTGACCCATCCACCTGTTCTAGCAACGTGTCGTGTAAGTTAGTATGTTGTATGTGTGTTGTAGTCTGTTGTCTTCCTTTTTGTCTATGCTTTAAACTTTTGTAAGCTCATGAGTCTTGTCATTCGATCTCTTGCATTTGCATCACATTTACATGAATTGCACAAAGAAATTAATGAAAGAATTAAACAGAGCAATGTTGGCTATAAACTTAACGCAGACCTCAAGAAAAGATTTAAAAGAATTTGAAGTGGGAGATTATGTGATGGTTCGGATTCGTCCGGAGCGGTTCCCACAAGGAACCGTTAAGAAATTACACGCGAAAAGCGCGGGGCCTTTCAAAATAATTTTCAAAATTAACAGTAATACTTATGTGCTAGACCTTCTCGAAGGTCTTAACTTTAGCCCCACTTTTAACGTTGAAGACCTTGTAACTTATAAGGGACCAGAGTTTAACCCCATCAATCCATTACATGATGAGCCTTGTGAGTCCCCACCTGGTGAGATCCCCAGCCTACCTCCACTCCAAAAAAAAAATCCCCACATTACCTACCGCGGAAAGGATTGAAGCAGTACTTAGCGATGAAATCAATTCTACTAAAGACGGTGGTCACCGAAGGTACTCGGTTCAATGGGCAGGAAAGTCGGAGACGGAGAACGTGTGGATCGACCGAGATGAGCTACAGAGATTGAACCCAGACTTGCTGGAGTGGTACGAGGCTTCTAGAGACACTCACTCGACGGGGTCGAGTTTTCTCCCACCTGGGGAGAATGATGAGGACATCGTCAGAGATTGCGACACATGTACCATCAGGAGATGCCGGAGATCGACGGCCACGATCATAATCTTTATTTTCATTATTTTATGTAGTAGTTTAATTTTATTTTATGTTTTTTCGTTTTTTCCCTTATGGGTATTTGGTAGCTCTTGTAGCTCAAGGGGCATTTTAGTCTTTTATTTTTCTTTGTCATTGTGAGGCCTATTTATATGGTCCTTCTCTTGTAATAGTTAGTTTTGATGAATGAAGAATATTTGCCACTTATGATCTCTTTGTGAGTTCACCCTCCTCGATCTCTTAGTGAGTTCGTAGGAGAAGTTAGATCTCTTTGTGAGTTCTAGATCTTCTTGTTCTACCAATTTTCTTCCTTTATTTCTTATGATCAATTCGTTGTCGTGGATATTCGGGTTGGAGCATTTGTGAAGAGTGGAATTCACGCTTGAATCCAAAGATTTTCCCCTACTGATTTCCCTCTCTTCCTCCTTGCCGCCATCCAATCCAACCAGCAAAGCCGCCGGTCACCTTGTGTTTTCCCCTGTTTTCGCCGGCCAGAAAAGCAGCCACCACCGGCCAGCCTCCCTTCGGCCAGCGTCCGGCCACCGGCCGGCTAGATTCCCGCCGATCATCCCAGCCGCCCCTTCCTGCCGCCTCCCCACTTTGAACTCCAGAAATTGCCTTTAATTTCTTTGAATAAACACCTTCCTAATTGGTGCTCATTCATTAACAAGCCATTAATGAGATTAAAGCCAAATTCAAATTTTCAAGTTTGAATTCCCTCTCATTTCAAGTTTTGGAAAGTTACTTAAGCTCTAATTAAATCTGAAATTAAAATTCAGATTTAATTGAATTTCTTACTTAAACTTGGGCCCCACTCTCATAACTCCTAAATCTCTCTCTCTCCTCCTCATATGGCCGGCCACTCTTAGTGGGCCCTCTCTCTTTCAAATGACATATTAACTCCACAAATTCAGCCCAAATCCCCCCCTCTTTACCGCCCCTTCCCTCCTTGATTTAATTTGAATTTCAAATTAAATCCCACCATTAAACCTCCCAAATTCTGAAATTAATCAAAAATTCCTGCACACTACCATATGGATCCCACCATAACCAAGCTCCCCTCTTCTCCCAGATGCTCCATCAACTCCCGGCAAGAATGCATGGACGTTGGATCATTAACGGCCGCCCACCCGCTCCTCCAAATCTGGCTTCTTCCCCGGCGACGAGTCCTCTCGGGATCACTTGTCTACTAGTGGCATCACTAAGTTTACTCACGATTCTCCTCCGCTAGACACCACTTTCAAAATGAGGGACGGACCTCAAGGTGAATAATCTAAATTTTAAACGTATGGCTTTAGTAGTAGCTATTTGCATTATCTAGTTTATTTTGGTTATCTTTTGCAAGACTCTTTTGATTCTTAAATGTAATCACTGTCGTTAACTTATTTTACCACGAATTTTCTTGAATCCAACTTGAGTAAGCTAGATTTTATCGTTAACATTGCAAAGTTAAACTCTCATTAATCCCTAACGTGCAATTCATGTTTCACCGCATGTTTGTTTCACATCAGTACCTCTACTAATTGTGAGTGCTGAGTGCTAACTGCTAAATTCATTCAAAATTTTATTAGCTCAATGTGAGTGCTAAAATTTTCTTTCATCTTAATTAATTACCCGCAGGTAATCTAATACTTAAACCATGAGTAAAAACAACAGGTTTCACATGCAATTTCTTACAAATTATCTCAGATATAAAAGAATGAGATGCACCAGAATAAAAAAGAATTTTAGCAGGTAAATCCGAGATATTTAAAGTACCTATCACCACCTCAGAAGATTCATTGGCTTCTTGAGAAGTTAAAGCAAATACTTGAGCTGGTGCTGATTTGACTGTTTCACCTAAGGCTTTTTTATTATCTTTAAAGCTGGTTGATTCATTGGTGGCCTAGGACCTCTATACTGATCTGTCCTTTGAATGCCTTTATATTTCTTGCCTCAATTATTCTTCGGACTATTTCTCTTGATATGTCCTAAGTTCCCACACATATAGCATTTTCCTAAGTTCATCAGACATCTTTTTGGATGAGACTTTTTATAATTTGCACAAATTGGTATTGCAGGTAACCTTATAGACTGTTGCTGTTTACTATGATGGAATTTCTATCTTTTTGATGATCCACCCTTATAATCACTTTTTCTCTTTCTACCATTATTCTCCTATTTATGTTTGACCACTTCTATATTATTCTCCAATAGTCTAGCACTTTCAACCAGTTCAGAAAATTCCTTTATACGAGAGGAATTAAAAGGCTTTCTCAATGAATCCCTCAAACCCTTAAAAAATCTATAACATTTTTCATCAGCAGTATTGATAAGCTGGGGAGCAGACCTTGATAGAGATGCAAATTCTACTTCATATTGAATAACCATCTTTGTTTATTGCTTTAGATTTACTAAGCTTTCTTGTACTGCCTGTCTTGTTGATGGAGGAACATATCACTCTCTAAAGATTTGCTCAAATTCCTCCGAGGTAATTTGATTCTCTGCTTTACTTTTGAATTTTTCTAGTTGTTGTCCCCTCCACCATTCTGGTTGACCTTCTAACGTATAGATTGAAAGAGACACATGTCGGTTCTTAGGACATCTCATTCCATTATAAATTTTTTTCAATCCTGATAATCCAGTCTTCAGCACTTCTAGCATCATCTCCTCCTTTAAACAATGGAGGTTGTAGACTCTGGAGTTGTTTCAAATGTTTATCCACTTCTGCACTAATAGGATCACCTGTCTCAACATTTGCACTACTATCAAGAGTGGTAGGAGTGACTGGTGTAACTATAGGTGGAACATTAGATGTTGCTGATCCTACCATAGATTGCATTCTTTTCATCATCTGCATTTGCATTAAATTCCCTGATATTACATTAGCAGAATTAGGTCCTACTGGTACATTATTCACTCTGGGTGAACCGCCTTCTACTGGTATCACATGTTTAGGACATTCAAATATCCTATCAGGCTAAGATGGCTGACCATCAGTCTCTTCAGGTATTCTTTCAGCCATTATATATGCAATGCATTATATTAAGAATTATGTAATTATAATAACATACACATCTTAATATGTTACTTTTATATGCTACTTGCAAGCATAATCAAAAGTTAGACGAATTACTAACTTAAAAACACTACAATATCCTAGGCTATGTAATAATTCCATAAAATTCAACCTTTTTTTTCTAGAACACTACATTTGCTTAAGCTTCCATAATTAATCATCAGAATCTTAAATTTTTGGCTCTGATACCACTTTTGTAGCATCCCACAATATCTCTTATCAGTATTATAGAGTGCTACCAAAATAAACATAATATTTTCATTCTTAATATATGATATTTTTTTTATTATTTAAAAATGTATATAAAACATGTAATAATATTATATTTACTACATAAATGAAAGTATATAGTAACTCTAATTACATCAAATAAATACTTATAAAGTCACTAATAAAATTCAAAAATATTACACCACTGACCTGTCTACATACCTAATTAAGCTGCAGATTCACAAACAAAACTAAACACTAGCATATGTAATGAAATATCTTGTAACTTATTCTGCTTCGACCTTTATCTTACTTTTTTCTGTAACAACAATTAATATAAAATGAACTGGTGAGCTATAAAGCTCAATAAGTTATGTAAATGAAATAACAGTAAAATTGTATGATTAAATTCACAACATTGAAATCATAATTTAAACAAACATGATATTATTTATAAAACATTATAAAATGATATTTAGTTTTAACCTTTATTTCCTTTGAAGTCTATACTGAATATCAATATTTGTCTTTAAAGATTTGACTAAACTTTTATAAAAATGTTCAATGGAACACAGGTAATCTTGACATTATCGTCATTTAATTACATAGAGGTCCATTTTGCCTCTTTAGAAATATCTCTTTTGCCCCACCTGCTATGCATGTATTATATCAATGCGGTCCCTTTTGCCCCACTTGTAATGCAGTGTCATACATGAGGACCCTTTTGCCCCACATACAATTGTAAGTTGTACGTTATTTTATAGCCAATATTATCTAATTTTTAATATTTAGTATTTTTCATAACATATTAATTCATACTTGACTTGCTATGTACAAAATTCCATAAGAATCTATTTTTTACTATACTCACATATCAGGATGTTTTGGCAACATCAAATTTATTAGCTCTTTTTAATTTATTATCAACTAAAGAACATTAAAATAATCACCATATATCTCATTTTAAACTTCAATGATACATATATGCAAATGATCATTTATACATGAGAACTTGAAAGTATTCTCATTTTTATTATGAAAATTTTCATAATGCATTTATCACTTCAAATAAATCAATTGATATCATATTTATCTGAATTTAATAATTCTTGTATTTGTAAATTAAAATTTACACAACTTACCTTTAACATAACTTAGCAATGTCTTAAACAAACATTCTTTATCTTATTTCCACTTGCAAGTCTTCCTATGAATATGTAGTTGCTTAAGAATGCATATAAATGTGTATGTTCATATTCCATAATTTAATACAATTAAACTTTTAAATGAAGTTGCTGATATTGTATGCATCAAGAAATTCTAATATTTACTTTTATAATTTATAATTGCCCAACTTACCTCTTTGACGAGCTGCTTCTTCCAATTTTACACCACGCAACCTTTTTCTTTGATAAATTATCCTAAAATCTTTTTTCTACATATATCTGATGAATCCTAAAATTATAATTAGCATACAGTTCTTTAGAACTACTACTATTACTTAGAAATTTATAAGACAACCATAACTATAATAAAACAATTAGAATTTCTTACCTCAAATTTTTTTCCTTCAATTATCTATTCTTCCCCTTTAACTGGAATTTCTTCTCTGAATTCCATTTTCAATTATTGCTGTAGAAATCATTAGATCTTAGCAACATACTCAAACAATTCTTTTCAAATCTTGCTACATTTAATTGCAAGTTTATTTACCCAAATTTGTATTATTATCTGATTTTTCATTTGCATTCAGCACTTCCTCTATCGAATATAGATCCTACCTTGAAGGAAAAACTCACTTCAATATCAACCAATTTCCATTCCTTAAAAAAAAAACATGAACTTCTGTTCAGGATTACTACTTGCGCTAAGGCCTAAGCCGAACACTTCAACAATTTACTGTGCCGAATGCACGGTGCTGATCCTGCTACAGTAATTCCTGCACTGTGCCGAAATCCACTATGCCGAAGACCTCTACAATCTCGTGGGCAACTGTACCGAACTCTGCCACAGGATTTTCTGCTCTAGGAGATATCTTCTTCAGAGCATTGTAGTTGAATTACCTTCTCTGGCTTGCGTGAAAACTGACCGGAAGAAAGACCCCACATGTAAAAAAACTGCTTTTCCTCTTCAAAGCCCATGAAAGAACCCTTTAAAAATCAGGGAAATTTAATTTTAATTGAACTTATTACTTAGTATAAATGCTACAATTTAATTAATAATAATTAAGTGTTAATATAAGATATATTTTTCTTAATAAAAATTATATTTTATTTACCTGGATGGATTTTAGTTATTACATCTGGCTTTACATAATTTCCATTTTCTCCAAAATATAAATCCTCTGGATAAAGATTTTTGATAATGCCAAATCTACCAACTTTGACTGTCGCACATTAAAGAAGTGGTAATTTCAACTAAGGATATTTCCAATTTTATTGTGGACACCTGATTTATGTTTCAAATTGTATTAGAAGGATTAATTATTTTTTTTTGGTCTAAATATTATCTACCCTTGATAGGAAACATGTCTTAGTATTGCTGTAGCAAGGTTTGCGCCTTGTTTGGCACTTGCTTATGATTTTTTCCTAGAACTACGATATTATACATTGATGGGGAACCTTGCATAACTCTCAAGAACATTGATTTGGAGACTATCGAATCACTTCCACTTTAATATCTTCCTTCATGAACATAATAACCAACTTCTTGCCTTTGTGGGCTACGAAAATTCGGCCCCGGCCTCCCCGCCGCGCGATTTCTTTTTGTTTTTTTATCTGAGCGAGGGAGTTTTAACGAATTAAGTTCCAGGGTAAATTTGGAAGGAAGATGGTTTGTAGATAAGACACTACCAGAGATTTCGCCCTCATTTTGTGAGGATTTATGATCTGAGTTCTGGTTTCCTATAGGCGCAAGCCCCTATAGTTAATTACCCCTCCCGATCACGAGAGAGAACTTTCGATTAAGGCTAGTCGTCGATTAGATACGTAGAAACTACGTGTATCTGGCATATAGTAGCAGCAAGTTTAGGTATTGTAGAAATTGGATTTGAAAATTGAAGAATTTGATTTGGAAGATTTGAAGATTTGGATTGTTTGGGAATTTGGGAAGAGTTTGATATTTAAAATGAGATTTCACCATCTTTCACTTAAAGCGGATGGTGGGGGAATGGATGATGGGCCCGATCAAGATCCTATGGTTTCCATCGTCCCGGGCCATCGTGGTCCCTGGTCTACTTGTCAGAGGAGGTAGTCGACCCAACCTGACAGAAGGATCCTTGTCGGCAGCCATGGGTTGCTTTGTCCAAGGGGACCTCGTAGACCTGGGGGAGTGTTTGTCTAAAGGGGACAATTTAAATCACACTTACTGACAGAGGGCTTTGTGCCCTATCGATCATATCCTATTGATTCATATCTCAAGGATTTGATGTCAATAAGGAACGTATTGGCTCTGGCCATAACCGGTATTTCGTGGTGCCATTTGGCGGCAAAACCACTCGGTTCAGAGGGCCCCGGGTCGTCGTAACCGTTTATCCTAACGGTGCCATTTGCGGTCAACCGCCGGTTAGAGGACACGTACCACGTCCTTACTGGCAGGAGATTGTTTTGAGAATGGATCCTAGTGATATTTTCGACTAGGCATTTGGCTCTTTGTGAGCATAAGTTAAATTTTGATTTGTCCACCCCAGCAAACTGTTGCGGAGGATGGATGGAATTTGCTTTAAGTTATTGATGATTTGATTCAGTTTTAAATATCTGGATTTGGGTTTGTGAATTTTGGATTTTGGACTTTTGGGAGGCATTTGAAAATTGCCTGAAATTAACCCCTCCGGTTGAGATCATCATTCAACACGGCCATCATCGGGGTGTTCTGGGGTCATTTCTATTTGATTGAACACTGTCAACCCTATCAACTTATCGATAGGGATCGGTTTCTCGTAGGCTTTGTGCCTTGTTTATGAATTTTTCTTGATTTTAGGCCTAAAAATAGATTTGCAACACATTTCACCCTAACCCCTCCAGTAGATTTAGGAAACTCCATAACATTCCTAGAGCCTTTCCTAGCCCTTAGATCTATATCCATAGGCTCTCATCACTCCACATGTCAAAATGGGGACCAAAATCCTTTCCATGTGGATTGCCTTTGGGCTATCCTTTCCCTCAGCTTTCCAACTTCTTCAGGGATATGTGGCATCCATCTAGGAGTGCCCCCACTTAATCTCAGTCGTCTATTCGATTTGAGGAAGATTAAATAGGGCAAACCCCCTATAATGGATATCATTCAAACCCTAGCACCCTCTCTCCATTCTAGCCCCCTTTAAGCCCAGAACTCAACTTGTTTAAGCTTCCTAAACATCTCTAAACCTTTCCCGACAAAAATCCCATCGGTTAAAGCTCGCTAGTGACCAGATCCTGGTGAACCGAGACCATATTCCGTCCAGGCTTGATTACCATTGTAAGTTTTCTTTTTCTTCATTTTGTAACTCGGTTGAGAATTAAGGAGTTGAGGGTCCCCCTTAAGTACTGTGTAATGTTTTAGCTATTCAATGCATAGGCCTCTCCAAGAGTTTTAACCCAAAAAAATTATCTATTATGATCAATAGATTTTTTGAGATGATTAGTACAAAATAGCACCTTTCAGCCAAGAAGATCAGTTGTTCCCTATATGATAAATACAAGTATTTGTATAAATTATCCGGGATGATTAGTTAAAGATATTATATTGATTTTCCAGTTCAATATGGGATGATGCATTACTATCGACATATCATCATGCAACATTTTTGGAACATCCAGGATGAACTCCTAGATGATTAGAAAAAAATTACGATTTTTATCTTGAACGATAGGGAATCATCCTATGAAATATAATAGATCTTCCAGTACATTCTAAGTAAAACATCCTGGATGATATAATTGATTAATCTGACCATAATTAGTCTCATAATCATCAATTAAATTTAGGAATGATTGTCATCAATCATCCAGGATGATGCATATCATCATTTAAGATTAGAATAAAATTTTAAAATTAAAATATTACCTAATATGTGTTTGGTGGCAATTTTTCATAAATTAAACTTCTCTTCTTATACGATAAGGATAGTACAATACGATTAGTTTAATCACTCATAATTAGCAGAGATGCCCTAATTAGGGTTTCTATTTTTAACTAATCATCAAATTACTCCCCTTAAGTGTGAGTGTGTGTAAGGTTACTTAGCTTGGGGTCCAATAGATATATGACTTTGCTCAAAATAGGTAAACAATACATTGAAATTTAAATTACAGACAAACTCAACCATTGCCTACATGATCTTGAGCTGATTGACATTGTAAGTGAACTTATAGACCTTAAAAGTTAGTAAGTAGGGAAAACAAAATAGATATGCAAGAATAACAGTAGTAAAGAAACAACAATGTTTGTTATTATCAAAATCATTATACTTAGGCCCAGATTTATAACAATCTCCACATTTTTTATAATGGCAAATATTATAATTAGAAGAATTTCAAAGAAAAGAATATTTTAGTTTTTTCCTTTTATATTTTTTTAAGTAAAAAAATGAGACATTAAAAGAATAGAAATAGAACAAGCTAAATTCCACAAAAACATAAGCATACAACACACAACTCCCCCTTTCGACATTAAAAAAAGGAGGAAAAAAGGAAAAACACTAAACAGAACAAAGTATAAAAAGTAATATTAATACAAAAATATAAATAAAAGAAATAACAAAATAGGAAAAAGAAGAACCATGATTAGGTGGAGGTAGTGGTGGCTAAAAGTATTGATGAAAAGAGGCAAATTGCTCGTCAAACTAGGTTATATCCTAGTAATGTTTTTGTTGCTACTAAGCTACATAGGCAACAAAACCAAGAAGAGTATTGATCGTGCTACTACTAGTTCTTGACTACGTAGGATTTAAATCTAGCCTCCCATTGATCAAACCACTGGACCAACTGATAAATCTGAGATTAATAGTAGACAGGGGTAGGTTTAGGGATAAGTTCTTCCCCCTCTTCCCCAGACTCCTTTTGCACATTGTAATGATGAGTGCTATGGTGTGGAAGGGTCTATTGAAGTAGAATACTGGATGGTGATCAAGTTGCAGGATATTTAAGATTGTATTTGTTAAGGATAAAAGCAATGAGATGTCCTAGGGTTAGGTTTGGTTTTCTTTTATGGCTTGGTTCTTCAATTTACATATGATTGTAAAGAGGTAAAAACACTATTTACATGAATATTGGCAAAGAATTCAAGCAAGAGCTTTGAATTAAATGGGAAAGCTATTATAAGGATAAAGCCAAGAGATGTTTTAGCAAAGAGATTAAGCACATGAAAGTTAAGAACATTTTGATTGATGATTTTCAAGGGGGTAATGCCAACATTCTTATAGCGGTGGTAAGTAGCTTTATATTCCTCTTCAGTAAAATGAGGATCTATATCTCGACAAGATAAGCTTAGAGCAAGCATTCTAGATCATTTCCCACTAGCCATTGCCAAAGTAAGAGAGCTCAAGTAGGAGAGAATAAGAGATGGAATGTTTGGAGTGACGATGTAATAATGATTTGAAGCTATTTAAATATAATCATCAAGATCATACTGCATGATCATTAGATTGTACAAGATGATGTAGCATAATCAATTCGGCCAGATAATTGTTCAAAAAAGTAATCCAATCATCTAATACAATTAGACATCATTACTGGTTGATTAGACATAGGACAATCATCTCGAGGAGTCAGCAAGTACTACCGTTAAATAATTGAATTATACAGGATGAACATATGTATCATCTTGGAAGATGTGTAATAATGGATCAGCCTAATAGCATTCAAATCATCCAATAACTCCTGCCATGTGAATAATCTAGTATGATGTAAGAATTGTATGAGAAGATCAACAATAATTAGTTTATATCAAGCGTTGAATCATCCTGGATGATGTGAGCAAAACTAGAAAAATTTAGGACATGGAATGGGATGATCATGAGGATTTAAAAATAAAAAGAAAACACTAAAAAAACATAAAACAACATAAAAATCAAACAAAAATTAGTTAGAAATCAAAATAAAATAACACTTTTTTTAACCAATCAACTCTAGTAAATGATAAATTTCCCTTGTGAGTAGATTAAAAATTAATAAGAAATAAATAAAAAATGTTGAAATCTAGAAAGGATTGAAAATCGATCTTCTAAATCCTAGCTCAGACTCCTAACAGATTAAAAATCTTTTTAAACAAAAATTTAATTCTGAAAAAAAAAATAGATAAGAAGAGTGATATTTTCAAACTTCTACTCAAAAACATATCTGATAGAATAATACTGTAAAGTAATTAACCAAAATCATGATTTTTATATTCAAGTGTTTAAAAATTTCAAGTGGCACTTGAATTCTTTTAAGATTTAAAGATTTGAAAAGGAAAGAAGCTTATTTGTTTATGGACACATTTTGTTCCTCTGTTTAGTTATTAGGTGCACTTTACTCATCTTTTAATTTTTTATACACTTTTATGTATCTTGCAATTACTTGGAGGTCAATGCGCATCTTTTCATTTTTTTTTGGCTCATTTTGTGCCTATTATCATTTTTTGAACTGGCTTTCTTTTAAAACCTTTAGAGACTCTCAATTGTAAGATTATCTTCCAGATAGAAGAGAAAAAGAACTCACACACTAATATAAGTAAGAGTAAACCACAAAATAGAATCACATCATATGATAGATGCAACAACTGATTATAAAAACTCCAAAAGTGTTTTAGTGACTTTGAGCATTATTCACATAAGATAGATTATTGTAGGAAGATAAAATAGATCTAAATTTCAAAGTATAACTTTTAATTTGAAATAGATTTTGGTTCAAAAAGAAAAATACACCACTAAAGGAGTTAGAGGAAGAGTGACAATCATCAAATCTTCTTTCTTTAACTATTTTAGAGAAGTCAAGCAAGCTTATTAATTTTGAAAGCCAAAAGAAAGGAAAAATGTCATATGAGAATTAAATATCAAGAGTGAGCATTGATCTGATTCTTTTAAAAACAAACATCCAAGGAAAAATCACAAAAAATTAAGAACATAGAACAAGAACAGATATTAATAAACAAACATAGAAATAAAATAAAAAAAAATATCATAAATAAAATGCAATAATTTTAAGTATTAATATCAATTACACATAATATCGTTCTTAAGATGCTGAATATTTCAAAGGTAAGTGATTTTGTAAAAAATATTTGCAAGTTGGTTTTCAGTGGTTATATGGTATAGCTCTATGACTCATTTAGTAATATGGTCCCTAAAAAGTGTGTCTTATATAATTGTGTTTGGTCCTAGATTGTTTGATATAGTTTTTTGAAATGTAGATGGCACTAGTGATATCACATATGATTGAAATTATGCCTACATATAATCCAAAATCTAGAATTTCTAACTTTAACTTAAAGACCTAGGCCACACAACTTATTAAGGATATGTACTCAGCTTCAGTAGTGGATAAGGCAACTAAGTTCTATTTTCTACTAAATTAGGAAACTAAGGATTTTCCTATAAATTTACATATCCCAGAAGCACTTTCCTATTAACTCTTCATCATACAAAAATCTTAATCAGAATATCCTATGATTTTAAAGGAGGAGTTATGCCTAGGATACTACATTCTTAAGTCTTGGGTCCCTCAAGAATATCTAAAGGTTCTATTAACATCAATCAAGTGGGAATCTTTTGGATCAGCCTGAAATCTAGCATAGAGATAAAAACTAAACATAATGTCAGGTGTACTAGTAGTTAAATAAATAAGTGATCTAATTATTTTTCAATACTTCTTTTGATAAATAGATTTTTTATTTGAATCCCTATCTAACTAAAAAGTAGAACTCATGGGAGGTTTGATTGGTTTGGCTTTATCCATTTCATTTTTCTTAAGGAACTCCTTAAGGTATTTTGATTGATTAAGGAAATTTCCATCATCCTTCAGTCTTATACTAAATCCCCAAAATTAAGTCAGTTATCCCATCATACTTATCTCAAATTCCTTACTCATTATTTTTGAAAAGTCATCACAAAATCTTTTATCAGAGGATCCAAAAAAAATATCATCAATATAAATTTGGAAAATTAGTAATTCATCTCCTTCCTTTTTTAGAAATAGGATGGTGTCTATGCTCTGCTTAACAAAATTTCTTTCTAGTCAGAATGTGCTTAGCTTTTCATAACATGCCTTGTGTGCTTATTTTACTCCATTTAATACCTTTTTTAATTTGAGCACATGATTAGGAAATTATGAATTTTTAAAGCCTAGGGTTGTTCAATAAACACATCTTCTTTTTTTACCCCATTCAGATTGGAACTCTTAACATCCATTTGGTATAATTTAAATCCTTTAAAATAAGCAAAGGTTAGTAGCAACCTAATGGCTTCCAATCTAGCTGTAGGGGAAAAGGTTTCTTCAAAGTCAATCCCTTTTATTTGGTTATACCCCTTAGACACTAATCTTGCTTTATTCCTCACCACTACATCAGAATTATTCATTTTTTAAAAAAACCCATTTAGTTCCAGCCACACTCTCATCCTTAGGTTTTTCAACTTGCTCCCGTACATCATTCTTTACAAAATTTTATAACTCTTTATGCATGGTTAGGATCAAGAATTCATCAGATAGGGCTTAATTTATATTGGTGGGTTCAGTCATTAAAATGAAGGGAGAGTTATTTACTTCTTTTCTAAATCCATGCCTAGTTCTAACACCTTCAAATTTGTGTCCTAAAATCAATTCTTTATAGTGACTTGAAGAATATCTCCATTCTCTAAGAAAATTCTTTTTAGGTACTACCCTTTCCCTTATATTTATTTATTCTAATCCTTGGGTGACTTATATAACATCTTCTGCCCTAGACCCTCCAAAATTATTAAATTCATAAAATACAACATGAGTGGTCTATTCAATAACTAGTGTTCTTTTATTCAAAACTTTATAGGATTTCCCAATATTTGAGTAATCTAGGAGCACTCCATCAGATTTGGGGTCAAGTTTTCCTAATATAGATTTCTTATTATTCATAATGAACACTTTACATCGAAATACATGAAGGTGAAAGAGGCTGGGTGCCCTACCCTTAGGAATTTCAAAGGGTGTCTTATTCAACTTGGATCTAACATTTACACTATTAAAAACATAATAGGTTATATTCACCGCTCTACCCAAAAGTATTTAGGAATTGAGAATTCAGCTAATATGGCTCTAGTGGCTTCTATCAGGGTCTTATTCTTTTTTCAGCAACCCTGTTCTACTAAGAGATTCTAAGAGCTAGAAAATTATAATCTATCCCTTGCTCCTTACAATATGATTCAAAATTTTCATTCTCAAATTCTCCATAAGAGTCACTATGAATTATCAAAATTTTATAACATAGCTTCCTCTTAATCCAAATGGATAAAGATCTAAATTTCTCAAATGATTCACTTTTATGAGATAGAAATCTAACCCAAGTAAACCTCAAATAATTATCAAAAATCACATACCCAAGGACTTTCCCTCGTATGCTTGCGGTGCTGACAGGTCCAAAGAGATCCATGTGTAGGACTTCTAAGGGTTTTCTAGTGTTAATGCATTTGATTGAGGGAAAAGAGGATATGACTTATTTGACTAATTGATATCCATTACATGGGTGGTTCTTAGTAAACTCTAATTTGGGAATTCCTCTCATTAAGTCTTTTTGGGAGATTTTCCTAAGGTTTTTCATGCTTGCATAACATAATCTTCTATGCCATAAATAAGATTCATCAATAATAGTTTATAGGCAAAATAAAGCAGTAGGTTTAAAATAGTTTAGATCAAGCAAGAAAATATTATTAATTCTTTTTCATTTGCAGCACAATTTTTCCATTTAAGCTAATCATGCAGCTGGTAGATAGAAATTTAATGTTAAAACTTTTATCACAAATTTGGCTTATGCTAAGAAGTTTATGTTTCAAGCCATCTACTAGTAAAATATTTTCAATAATTAAAATTTTGGAGCTACCAATTATACCCGATCCAACCACTCTCTTAGTGGTGTTATCTCTAAATGTCACCTTACCTCCTGTGAAATGAACTTTATCCAGTCATGTTCCTTGAACATCCACTATCCAGGTACCACGTACTCTCACGAGGCCTTCTATAAGAGCATCTGTGCAAAATTATCTAATGTTAGATTTGAAAACCCAAATAGGTTTAGGTCCCATCTTATTGAAAGAAAAATGAAATACGTACATGCTATGCTATGAAATTTAAGGTTTTAGTCTCCACACCAAATATGTTCTAGGGTGAATGGTGCAAGTGTGGAGATATGTCCTAGCATGCCATAAGAAAAGCATCTAACACTAGTTAAAGAATTTACTAATTTATTTAGATGATGGTGCCTCTTCCTAAGTTTAAATGATGCATGCTAAGGTAATGGATTACAAAACTCTTCAAGTGAAGATGGTTTTAAATTTTCTTTTAAAAAAATATATTTTAATTTGTTAAAATTTATGTACACTTACAAAATTTGAATTCTCAACTTTTAATTCATACTCTCTATTATCTAATTTAGATGTAAGAGTATCTAATCTCTTATATATATTTTCTAATTCAACATGTGATATTTTTGAGAAATCATGCATCTCAGTTAATTCAGAATGCTTCTTGTTTAAAATGTCAAATTCATCTAACAAAGCCATGTGATTACTATTTAGCGTGGAATGATCTTTTCTTAAACATTCATGTTCTTTTTGCATAATTGAAAAATTAATTTTAAGGCTAGCAAGTGATTTTTTATGCTTCCTATATGCAGTATGAATTTTTTCAAAAACTTTAAATAATTGAACATAGGTAAGCTCACATACATCCTCTTGATCAGAATGTTCAAGATGATCTCCTTCCATTAAGCATAGGTTGGTTACCTTCCCTTATACTTCACATTTAGAATTATTCGATGTTGAATCTTCCCAGAAAGCCTTTTGGGTTCTTTGCTTACCCTTCCTAAATTTCGATTTTTTTTCACCCTTCTTCTTATTTGGGAGAGCTTTAAGAGTTGGGCAATCAAACTTCACATATTATGGATTCCTGCATTCAAAGCATATAACATCAAAAGAATTATTAGAACTTTTACCATTCTTATCTTTATTCCATTGCTGATGACATTTTTTTTCTTTAAAAAGCTCTTGAATTGTTTAGTCATAAGGGCAATGTCATCATCATCTTATCTGGAAGAGTCACTATCATAATCATCAGCCTTTAAGGCTACAGTTTTCTCCTTTTTCCTTTTACCTGCGTTAAGCTGCCTTTAACTCACTCCTTGCACATAAACAATGAGTGATCCAAGTAAGTTATCTATGGAATAAACATTTAGATATTTTTATTTAGTAATGGAAATTTTTTTTACATCATAGGAAGATGGTAAAAAATAAAAAAATTTATTAACTTTTTCAAAATTTGTAAGTTCTCTTTAAAAGGCATATAGGGAAGTAATATTCTATATAAACCTAGTATACCTTTCAAAAATAGATTTTCTAGGTTTCATATTGAAAAGTTCATAATCATGAAGAATAATGTTTAGCCTATATTGTTTTACTTCCTTTGTATCATCATATGTAATGCAGAGTTTGACCAAGATTCCTTTATTGTAAATCTGGACCCAAGTATTATATTTTTTATGATAATTAACATTATTATTTCTTGACTGCTACTATTCATGCATATCTATTTTATTTTCCAAGCTCACTAACCTTTCAAGTCCACAAGTTCACTTAGAACGTCAAGATCAGCTAGACTAGAATTGAGTCAGTCTATAATTTCTATTCAAATGCATCTTTTTTCTTTTTCTTCGGTCAAATATACTTTGATGGATCCTGAACTTATGTAACCTTGCACACACAAACTCAGGGGGAGAAATTTGGAGAGATAGAGTTTTTTTTTATTATTATATCATACATGAAGATTTCAAATTATTTTGGATGATCAATTAAAAATAAAAAACCTAATTAGGGCATCTGGGTCTTGTAAACCTAATTATAGAAATCATATTGGACAATATGCTTAAATCATAAAACTAGCCACCAAAGTCATTTATGCAAGATTTTAAAACTATCATATTGTACATTAACCATATAGGATGATCCTAATTGTTTTGGATGATTTATACCAATCATGCATTAATAGATTCGATGAATATGAGAGTCATTAAGGTTAGAATTGATTGATCATATTATTTGGGATGATTGTAGAATCATACTTGACGATCTTTAAAAAAAAACCTTAGTTTTCTCCTAAATCTCCTAGACATCTCGAACTATCTACTGAATGATAAATT
>NW_021543134.1:69241-80534 GCF_001605985.2 Dendrobium catenatum
ATGAGGTGTTCATAAATATTACTCTAAGCATTAATTCAAGTCATCTTCTCTAATCATCGTCCTTGGCTCCTTGGTGGCTCTAGAGAGGTCTTCATCCGCACTACATTAACGTTCTCTGCCTACTTCAGGAGGAACCAAAAGGAGTTGAGATTCTCTGCCTACTTTAGGAGGAAACAAAAGGAGCCTGGCTTCTCTGCCTCACTAGGGATGGTGAAAAGGGTCTTATAAGGGCTTCTCCACCTTGTTGTGGGACAAAAAGGAGAAACACTGCAATTTTGGTTTAATAGTCGGAGAGTGCCTACGAGGAGTGGACGTAGGTCAGATTGACACTATAAAATTTTGTGTGTTCTTTCTTATAACTTTTCCATATTTTAATTTCTACACTTTAATTTTGTGTGGTTAATTATACGGTTAAAATATTTAATTTGTTTTGTTAATCACTTCCACCTCAAAATTTGATCTTATTTGTTTTAAAATATTAAATAAGGTTTTAAAAAGAATTTTATATTTGTTTAAGAATTTTTTTTAAAAAAAACACCAATTCCTCCCCTCCCCTCTTGGTTAGACTCAAGCTAGTTCATAAGGGCTTAATAACCCTAATGAACATTGAAGTGGTATTAGAGCGGGAATCATAAAATCCAGATTTAGAAAATATTTAAATTTTGATCCATCGCTAAATTTAGAAATAGAAACACCATAAAAGGTTATTCCATTACTCGACCACCTCTTTTTGATAATATTCCATTTGATTTCTGAAAAGCACGCATGTCCACCTTTTTTGTAATTTGTAGATTATCGCATGTGAATGCTTATAAAAGAAGGTTATTCTTCACAACCACAAAATAAATGGCATAAAAATTAAACTTTCTTTTTATGAATGGACTTTTGATGATAGAGATCTAGTACAACTGAATCAAAAATGTTTAAACAATTTTTTTGTGCATTAAAATCTAAAGATTACATGTGTGCTTCAACATGTGCAACTGGTAAAAAATCTGGAATAGATTATATATTAGTTATGAAGGCACAAGTGAAGTTAAGCAATCTAGGTTAAATATTTGACTTCATGACTACTAAACCTAGTTAGTCAATATTTTAAATGTTTACTAGGTTTAAACAAATAGTTACCTCCCTACATGCCTTAGGAAGAGAGCTAATAAACTAAGAGAAAGCTAACAAAATTTTGAGATGCTTACCTTCTTCCTTTGATGTTAAGGTTACTGATATAATTGAATCTAAGGATTTGATTGTTTATTCTATAGATAACTTACTTGGATCACTCATTTCTTACGAGGAGGGAGTGAATTAAAGATAACTTTATCCAAGGGAGAAAAAGAAGGAGAAAATTATAGCCTTAATGTCTAATGATTAGGATACTAATTCTTCTGGTTCTGAAAGTCATGACATTACTTTAATTATTAGGTAATTCAAGAGCTTCTTAAGGAAGAAATAAAAACACCATTAGAAATGGAATAAAGTAATAATAATAAGAATTCTAAAGGTTCTTCTGATATGAATTGCTTTGAATGTAGAAAGCCAAGACATGTAAAATTTGATTTCCCTACACTTAAGACTCACCAAAGTAAGGAGAAGCAAGTGGAGAAACCCAAGATCAAGAAGGAAAGCTAATTACCCAAAAGGCCTTATAGGCAGATTCTACATCTAACTCTTTTGAAATAGAAGCTAAAGAGGAGACAACAAATTTTTGTTTGATGGAGGATGATTATCTTGTTCAATCTGACCAAGAAGTTATATATTAATTAACATACAATAAATTTCTTGATGTTTCTGAGAAAATTTATTCATTTTATAGAAAGCTTTAAAAATCACTTGCTAGCCTGAAATTGGAATTTTTGAACTTACAAAAAGAGTAGGAAGTTTTGATTAATGATCATTCTACACTTGATAGAAATCAAATGATATTATTAGATGAATTTGATTCTATGAACAAAATGTATTATGAATTGACTGATGAATATGATTCCATGAAAAGTTTACATGTTTAGCTAGAAACTGTATATAAGGACTTAGATACTCTTGCAACTGATTTAGATAGAAAGGAGCATGCTTTGAAAATAGAAATTTCAATTCATGAAAATTCAAATAAGTTTTTAAAAGCTCAATTAATTACTTTCAAAGAAAATAAAAAACTACCCATAATGCTTAAGTTTCATAATCCATTATATCAATATGCATCATTGAAACCTAGCAAGAGGCACTATAACCTGTATAGATTAGCAAACTATTTTCCTGGTGTTAGATATTTTTCATGTGGCAAGCTAGGACATATCTCCCACACATGCACCGTTCATCGTAGAACACATTTGATATGGAGACCCAAATTATATGATTCACAGCATAACACACATTCATTGTATTCTTATTTCCATATGAAGGGACCCAAACTTATTTGGGTACCTAAATCTAACATTTGATTGGTGTGTTCTCACATAAGACCTCAGGAGAGTATGTAGTACCTGGACAGTGAATGCTCACACCATATGACTGGAGATACTAATCAATTCATTTCACTATAGGCTAGGGTTGGAGACAAGGTCACTCTTGGAGACAACACCACCAGGAAAGTGGTGGGCATAGGTATAATCAAAAACTCCAATAACCTTTTGATTTAAAATATTTTACTTTTTGATGGCTTAAAACATTATTTTATCTGCATCAATTTGCTCTATTATAAAGGATTCAGCTTAAAATTTTTGCCAAATAGTTGCATTATAAGCTTAGTTAATAACATTATTTTACAGGAAAAAAAGATCAATAATATCTACATGTTTGATTTAAATTAAATTAAATGTGATGCTTCATTTTGCTTAAAAACTATTGCTGATGATTCTTGGTTGTGGCATTGGATATTGTGTCATGCTAGCATGAAGACACTTAAAAAAGTAACCCAAAAAGACTTTGTAAGCCATAAGCTTGAATTCACTAAGGACCACCTATGAGATGCCTGTCAATTTGGGAAACAAGACAAATCTTCTTTCCATTCCATTAAGAACATTAGCACCTCTAAACCTTTAGAAGTCCTTCACATGAATTTATTTGGACCCATTAGCACTACAAGCTTAGGGGGAAAGGTCTTCACATTTGTAATAGTCAATGACTACTTGAGGTTCACTTGAATTAGATTTATGTCACATAAAAGTGAGTCATTCGATGAATTTAAATCATTCAACACTTGCATTTAGAAAAATCTAGGGTTGTGATAAATTGACCATCCATAGTGACCATGGTTGAGAGTTTAAAAATGAGATATTTAAAACTTCCTATGAGGAGAAAGGGTTTAGTCATAACTTCAAGGGGAAAAATTTGGTGAGTTAGAGTTTTTTTTTTTTTTTGATCATATCATATAAGATGATTTCAAATCGTCCTGAACGATCCGTTAAAAATAGAAATCCTAATTAGGACATGTAGGTCATGTAAACCTAATTAAGGAAATCATCATGGATGATACTCCCATCATCCTAGATGATATGCTTAAATAAAAAAACTAGCTGCCAAAGTCATTTAGGCAAGATTTTAAAACTATCATATTGTGTACTAATCATACAAGACAGTCCTTATTATCCTGGATAACTTGTACCTATTATGTCTAAATTAATCCAGTGATTAGGACAATAATTAAGGTTAGAATTAATCGATCATATCATAGGAATGATTGCATAATCATACAGGATGATCTATAAAAAAAACCTTAATTTTCTACTAAATCACCTAAAGTTCCTGAACTATCTACTATATAATAAAGTATATTTTTGAACTAATCGTACAAGACAATCTCTACATCATCCTGGATGATCAGTTATATTTTTATATTATCCTGATTTATCTCATGGACATCCTCAAATATCTACCGAACGATTATATATGATTTTGAAGTAATCGTATAAGATGATATTCATATCATCCTAGAAGATCAGAATAAACATTGTGTTAAAATTTTATATGAAATCCAAATCGTCCAAGCTAAAAGGGCTGATTTAAACTAATTATACAAGAAGATGTGTCGATCTTCCTAGTTGATCTTTGACGGCATGTTGAAAATTAGGGCATTTTTTAAGGCCTTTAATTTAAGCTCTCTTATTTATTGATGGAAATATCTTCTATTATTGTCCTAACTTGAGAAAGCTTAGAGAAGGAAAAGGAGATCATGTGAGAGAGTGAGAGAATCTTGTGAGGTAAAGTTCGTGAGGTGTTCACAAAGGTTGCTCCAAGCTAGAATTCAAGTCATCTTCTCTAAATGTTAGCCTTGGCTCCTTGCTGGCTCTAGGGAGGTCTTCATCAGCATTAAATCAAGGTTCTCTACCTACATTAGGAGGGAGAAAAAGGAGTTGGGTTCTCTACCTCATTGGGGTCGATGAAAAGGATTTTGTAAAGGCTTCTCTGCCTTGCTGTGGGAGAAAAAGGATAGACACTATAGTTTTAGTGCAATACTCAGAGGGTGCCTCTGAAGAGTGCACGTAAGTCAGGTTGACTGAACCACTATAAAATATGGTGTGTTCTTTCTTATTATTTTTTAATATTTTAACTTCTGCACTTTAATTTTTTATGGTTGATTGAATGGTTAAAATCATTGATTGATCACGTTTGTTTTAAACTACTCAAAAAGGTTTCAAAAAGATTTTTCTATTTATTTAAGAATTTTTTAAAACCACCAATTCCCCCCCCCCCCCTCTTGGTTAGCCTCGGGCTAGTTCGTAAGGGCTTAATAACCCTAATAAACTTTTACTCTTTACCAATTAAACAAGTAGAAATACGCATATAATTCTCAAGTTTTAAAGCATAAAAAATATTTTAAATATTTAGCATGGAGTTGGGCTAAATCTCTATCATCAAAAGTCCATTAAAAAAAAGAATGTTAGTTTTAATGTCATTAATAAACAATAATGTGCATAAAAACCATTTTGTACTAGCATCTATTGCAACTCAAGATTATGAGTTTATGACTTTAATGATAACAAATATTATGACTCTCTTTTTGTTATCTACCTGTATTTATAATATATTTTTATTTCTGTGTAGACTAATATTTTAAGATTATAGTGCACCTTTCAAGGCTCAAGATTTGGTAGAACAAGTTTTATTTGTATTTTTCATTGATGTATTTTTTAGTCATGTCCTGCAAGGGTGTATGCTTTCTTGTAACTTTGCACTCTATTTTCTACTTGTTCTTTAGAATTTTCTATTTTTAATCACATTGTCTGAGATGATCCAAAAATTATCCAGGATGATCAGTTAAAAATAGAAACCCTAATTAGGACAACCTAGTTAAGGCAGCCACAATTAAGTGCATCATCTTGGACGATATTAGTATCGGCCGTGACGATAGGCTCAAAGCAGAAAGAATCTGCCGCCAGATCTATTTAGGTATCTTTTATTTTTGGACATCATCTTGGACGATGCAGTACAATTATACCTAAATTAATCTCATAATTAAGGAAAGCAATTAAGATTTGATTGCTTGATAGTATCATTATGGACGATCTCAGGATCCGCAAGAAAGATCAATTCACAAACATTAGTTCTTCCTGGATGATCAAACATTGGCCTTATTCCATTTAGAGAAATGCTATAGATGATATGTGCTTTTTTTGTACTAATTAGCCCAGATGATCGTGAGATCATCCTGGATGATCAGTTCACTTTTACATCATCTTGTCATGCAATAAGGATGATGCACTAACTAATGCTCTATGATTTGAACTAATTGTATAGGATAATAGTGATATCGTCCCGGATGATAATATTAATTTGTTGTAATTAAGAGCAATTTTGGTGCTCTTCTATTTATGCTTTGTCAAAGACTTTGAAAATGCCATTGGCAGCTATTGAAGCTTCATTCTTCTGGCGGAAACTTGAAGAGAGAACTTAAAAGGGAGAGAGGAAAGGGTGGAGTTTGAGAGAGGGAGAAGATCCTTAGAAAGGGTTTCAAGGTAGAGTGGAGGGGTTCCACATAGTTGCTCCGGTGAGCTTGCAATTTAATACCATCAAATTCAAGGTTCATCTTAATGGAAGTTTTGGGAAGAAGAAGATCTCTTTAGTGTCAAAGGACCTGGCTACTCCGCCGCACCGGGGAAGGTGGAAGTGATTTTGTAAGGGCTTCTCCTCCTAGTTGTGGGGGCTAAATGAGAGACACTAAAGGTTTATTACAATACTCGGAGGGTCCCTCCGTGGAGTGGAAGTAGGTCTAGTTGGACCGAAGGGAATATTTTATTTTTTTAGTCATTTTTTATTGTTTGTGCCCCTTCTTTTTTAGATAATATCAAAGGGGGATAATGTACTATTGTATTTGTCTTTTTTTGTAACCTTTTATTTAAAATAATATAAAAATAATAAAAATTTTGATTTCCCCTAATTTTAAATTTGTATTCTAGTGAGGGGGGTATTAGTAAAAAATGTTTTCATTTTTATAAATTCAACCAATAATATTTATCATCATAAAAAAAGGGGAGATTATCGCAACTCGAGCTTATGAGTTTATATTTTTTATGATAATAAATATTATGACTCTCTTTATGTTGTCTACCTGAATTTGTAATATATTTTTGTTTTTATGTAGACTAACATTTTAGGATTATAGTGCACCTTTCAAGGCTCAAGATTTGGTAGAACAAGTTTTTTTGTATTTTTATTGATGTATTTTTTAGTCATGTCTTGTAAGGGTGTATGCTTTATTGTAACCTTGTACTCTATTTTCAGTTTGATCTATAATTTTTCTATTTTTAATCACATCATTCGAGATGATAAAAAAATTGGCCTAGATGATCAATAAAAAATAGAAATGCGAATTAGGACATCCTGGTTAAGAAAGCCACAATTAAGTGTATCTTCCTAGACGATATGCTCAAATTTGAAAGAATGTGCAGTCAGATCTATTTAGGTATCTTTTATTTTTTAATATCGTCCAGGACATCATCCTGGATGATATAGTGCAATTATTCCTAATTTAATCTGGTAATTAAGGAAAGCAATTAAGATTTGATTTCTTGATCAAATCATCCTAAACAATCTCAAGATCGGTTGGAACAATAAGTTCACAAACCTTAGTTCTTCATGGACGATCAAACATCAGCCTGGTTACATTCAGGGCGATGCTCTGAACGATATATGGCTTTTTATACTAATCAGCCCAGACAATCGTGAGATCATCCCAAACAATCAGTTCACTTTTCTATCATCCAGTCATACAATCAAGGCGATACTCTGGCCGATGCTCTATGATTTAAATAAATTATATAGGACGATAGGGATATCATCAGGGATGATAATCTTATTTTGTTGCATTTAAGAGTAATTTTGGAGCTCTTATATTTAAGATTTGTAAAAGACTTTAAAAGTGTCTCTGGCAGTCATTGAAGCTTCGTTCTTCTAAAGGAAACCTGAAGAGAGAACTTGAAAGGGAGAGAGGTAAGGGAGGAGTTTTAGAGAGGGAGAACATCCTTGGAGGGGGTTTCAAGAGAGTGTGGAGGGGGTTC
Organism: Dendrobium catenatum; assembly: GCF_001605985.2. Classification (NCBI taxonomy): domain Eukaryota; kingdom Viridiplantae; phylum Streptophyta; class Magnoliopsida; order Asparagales; family Orchidaceae; genus Dendrobium; species Dendrobium catenatum. The sequence continues at coordinate 76,732 of NW_021543134.1, forward strand.
CATACAGTTGCTCCGGTGAGTTTGCACCTTAATACCATCAGATTCAAGGTTTATCTTGAGAGATGTTTTGGGAAGAAGAAGATCTCTTTTGTGTCAAAGGACCTGGCTACTCCGCCACACTGGGGAAGGTGGAAGTGATTTTGTAAAGGCTTCTCTGCTTAGCTGTGGGGGATAAAGGAGAGACACTAAAGGTTTAGGATAATACTCGAAGGATACCTCCAAGGAGTGGACATAGGTCAGGTTGGACCAAACCACTACAAATATAGTGTGTTCTTTACTATTATTTTCCGCACTTTATTTTCACTGTAATTAACTTTTTGGGTGAAATCTCTAATTAATCTTTTTATTATTATTTTAATTCATTTCTGCTGCAAGATATAAAAAGATTTTTCTTTTAGTTAAAAGAACTTTTTCACCCCTCTTTTGGTTAGCCTCGGACTAGTTCGTAAGGGCTTAACATTCCTGTTGAATTTTCAGCATCCATATGTGATAATCATTTGATTATAAAAAAGTTGACATGCAAGTTTTCCAAAAATCGAAAGGAATGCTATCAAATAAAGGTAGTTTAGTTATTGAGTATCCTTCCATAGTGTTATGATTGTTAAAGTTAGCCATATATCATTTTTCAAAAGTTTTCTAAAACTTAATTTATGAAACTAGCTTTTATACCACTTGAAAGTCATAAGGGTTGTTAAACCCTAAAGAACTAGTCACAAGGCTAACCAAGAGAGGGGGGTGAATTGATTATCTAATAATTTCTTTAATGAAAAAGAAAATATTTTTGAATTTTTTAAAATAAACAATTTATGTGAAAGAAATAATAATTTCATAATAATAAAAATTAGTTTTTTTGACCATAGAATAAATCAAATAATAATATAAAAATTAAATACAAAAAAGTAGCTAGAAAGAACACACTACATTTGTAGTGATTCGGTCAACTTGACCTACGTCCACTCCCATAAAACTTTCTTTTAAGGTATTGCACTAAATATAGGGTCTCTCCTTTTGCCCCCACAACATGGAAGAGAAGCCCTGGCTAAAATTTTCAACCAACTCTATGAGGCAGAATACCTTGAATCTTTTTACTTCCTACTTGAGTAGGCAGAGATCCTGGAATTCCTTTTTCACCCATCTATTGAAGGTAGAACTTAGGAACTCTTTTACTCCCTCTTGGAGTAGGTAGAGAACCTTAGAATTATGTTTCACACACCTGGTTAAGGTAGAGAAACTAGATCTGATGCTAATGAAGATCTCCTGTAGAGCCACCAAGAAACTAGAGAAGTAACTTGAACAAGATAATGAACACCTTTCTTGGAGCAACCTTTATGAATCCCTCATAACTCTCTCTCTCTCTCTCTCTCTCTCTCTCTCTCTCTCTCTCTCTCTCTCTCTCTTTCTCTCAAGCTCTCAATCTTCTTTCTTTAAGCTCCCTCTCAGATCTCCTCCACCACAAAAGATTATCTTAAGAGACAAAGAGATAGCTTAAATAGAGAGCCTCAAAAGAAGCCCTAATTTTTAACTTGCCGTCAAAGATCATCCAGTATGATTGATACAGCATCCAGGATAATAATTAAAAAATAGCCCTTTCAGCCAAGATGATTAGCTTAGCCTTATATGATTAGTATAAGTATTTGTACAGATCATCCCATAAGATTCTACAATCTTCCAGGATGATTAGTTTAAGATACTATATTGATCGTCCAATACGACATGGGATGATGGTTGGCAATAGATATATCATCTAGCAACCCTCTCGAGATGTCAAGGATGATCTCTTGGATGATTAGAAAAAACTATTATTTTCATCTTAGCTGATAGGGGATCGTCCTACAAAAAATTATAGATCATCCAATACTATATAAGTAGATCATCCTATATGATATGATTAATTAATCTAACCATAATTACTATTCTAATCAATGGATCAATTTAGGCATGATTGCCATCAATCATCATATATAATTAAAATATTACCTAAATTGTGATTGGCGGCTATTTTTCACAATTTAAGCTAATCATCTTATATGATATGGATCAAATAATACAATTAATTTAATTACTTGTAATTAACAGGGATGCATTAATTAGGGTTTTTATTTCTAACTAATCATCCAGTATTATTCAAAATCATCTAGTATGATTAGGTCAAAAAATAAAAAATTATCAAACTCACCAAAATTATTCTCCTGAGTGTGTGTGTGCAAGGTTATTTAGCTTGTGATCTACCAGATACATGATTAATTACTTGGGTGAAACCCCTGATTAATCTTTTTATTATTATTTTAATTCATTTCCAAAGAAAGATATAAAAAGATTTTTCTTTTAGTTAAAAGAACTTTTTCACCCCCCTTTTGGTTAGCCTCGGGACTAGTTCATAAGGGCTTAACATCCTTGTCGAACTTTCAAGTGGTATCAGAGCGGGATTCATAAAATTGAGTTTTCTAAAAACTTTTGAATTTCGATCAATGGCTAATTTTGGTAATCTTAAAATTATGGAAGGATATTCAATCACCCAACCACCTTTATTTGAAAATATTACTTTTGATTTTTTGGAAAATTTATATGTCTACTTTCTTGCAATCAATTGATTACCGAATGTGGCAAATGATTTTAATTGGTTATTCTTTACCATCATGTGTTATAGATGGAATTAAAACCAATATTCTTTTTAATCAATGAAGTTGGGAAGAATAAATCAATGCTCAATTGAATGGTAAATCATTAAACTATTTTATCTATGCTTTAAATTCTGAATATTTTATGTTAGTATCCACGTGCACTTCTGGTAAAGAAATTTGGAATAAATTACACACTATATATAAATGCACTAGTGAAATCAAGCAATCCATGTTGAATACTTTAATTCATAATTATGAACTATTTATATGAAACCTTATGAGATGATCTTAGACATGTATACTATGTTTATTTAAATTGTTATATCATTACATGCTTTAGGTAAAGAATTTTCAAACTTTGAATAAGTCAATAAAATTCTATGTTTTCTACTTAATAAGTTTAACGCTAAAGATGTTACTATTTGTGAATCGAAAAATTTGAATGAATATTCTATTGATAATTTGATTGGCTCACTCATTGCCTACGTGCAAAGTTTTGGCCAAAAACTTTTGGATGCAGGTGAAACGATAATGTTAAACACTGAAAACACGGAGAAAAGCGACTTAGTTGGTGATGAAAGCAATGACTTTGTTGCGGATCTATGGCTTATGATTTTGATGATAGCAAACATTCTTTTTCTCTATGACGGCTTTCTACTAACGTTTCAGGTCCACACTTTCAGACTGCAATCTGGAACCAGCTCAATATTGGGTAGACTAGGCCTGTGTCAGTTTGTAATCTTTTTTCTTTCTTGAGTCTATTGTATTTAGTGTGGCATCTGATGATTTGTATCTTGGAAGATTTTCTATTGTGCCCTAAAAGTTTTCTATTTTTGGTAACATCGTCCGGGACGATATTTATATCGTCCTGGACGATCTGTTCAAAAGTAGAAATCCTAATTAGGGCATCCTCTTTAAAGCAGCCGTCTTTATGCAAAACACATCGTCCTGGACGATTTTGTATCGGCCAGAACGATCGGCTCAATACAGCAAGAATCTGCCGCCAGATCTACTTAGGAAAATCTTATTTTTGGACATCGTCCCAGTGGATCGTCCTGGACTATAAAATATCGTACCGGCCGATCCAGAGCAATTTTCCAAAATTTCTCAAGCAGTTTTGGAAAGCATTTAATGGGGATTTCGTCCAGGCCGATCGCAAGATCGTCCGGGACGATTAGACAT
>NW_021543134.1:84214-117433 GCF_001605985.2 Dendrobium catenatum
TTTTGTAAGGGCTTCTCCGCCTAGCCGTGGGGGCTAAAGGAGAGACACTAGTTTAGTGCAATACTTGGGGGGTGCCTCCAAGGAGTGGACGTAGGTCAAGGTTTGACTGAACCACTATAAATCCGGTGTGTTCTTTCTTTTTACTACTTCCGCGTTTTAATTTCCGCATTTATTATTGTGGTGATTTGGATTGTGTTTTGGTTTTAAAATTTTCCAATTCACCTCTCTCTTTAATTAGCTTGGGACTAAGTTCAAGAGGGCCTAACATCCCTAACGAACTTTCAGACTTATCAAGAAATAGGAAAGCTCATTAAAGCATAAGCATCAACCAAAGTGGAATAAAGGTAAAAATAATAAGAATGTTATGATTTCTTCTAACGTTATTTTCTTTGGATGTAAGAAACCTAGACATATGAAAAATTGGTGCCCTAATTTGAGAACTCATTTTGCAAAAGAAAAGGGTAAAACTAAGAAAATTATAATAAGGGAAAATAATGAAAAGCAAAAAATCTCCTAGGAAGACCTGGCTTCTAAATCATCAGACCATGAGTAAGATGATGTTTAAACACTTGTTTGTGTGTTTATTTTTTTGTGTATGGTTATTTTTGTTCTCTTTTGTGTGTTTTCTATATTTTCCTTTGGATTTATTCTTTTTTTCTCTTTTTTTTTGTTAAAATTTTAAATTTGTCCTTACTTTTTTCTTTTTTTGATCTTTTCTCTAATCAACACACACATATCATCATTTTTTTATTTCAGAAAACCAAATCCTTTTTAAAGATCATTTTTTCTAAAATTGAAAAAACTTACCTCCTATTTTTCTTAAATTCTTATGTAAAGTTTTTGTTGACTTCTCTAAAAATAGTCAAAGGAAGGAAACTTATGATTTTGTCTCTCTATCTCTTCTCTTAAAAAGGTTATTCTATTTTTGATTCAAAATCTTTATCATATTTTAAAATAATTCTAAAATTGAACTTTTTCATCTCCTTACATTTTGTCTATCACATAGGGGTCTTTTGCAAGTTGTTGAATCTACCTCATAATTTTCTTAATCAAGTAGTTTATTTTGTCAATAGAATGGGTTTACTTTAGATTTTATAATTGTAGAAAGGTAGCACTTTTGATTTTAAAAAAATAACCAATGATGCCAAATCAAAAGACGTGTAATGATGCCCAATTGAAAAAGATACACAAAGTTTATCAAAAGTTAAAAATATGTGCAAAGTGCTCCAAACAACTAACAAGAGGAATAAAATGAACCCATAAAAAGTAAGCTTACCTTTCTTGTACTACTTAAATCTCAAGAAAACTCTTGATATTTTTGATACTTGAGCTTAAAAATCATGATTCCTGATTCACCAATTTTTTGTATTAATCTTCTTTTAGATATATTTTATGAAATGAGTTTTCAAAAAATTAGTATTTCTTCTTTTAATTTATTACTTAATTTAGATATTATATTAAAAAGTTTTTTAGCCTTTAAAAGAACTTGAGCTTGGATTAACAATTTTTTGAATTTCGAACCTTTTTGGGTTATGCAATATCAATAAATTCCTTACTAAATTTTTTATTAAAATCAAGAGGTACCTTTCTCATTTTAAGAATATTTGATTTTTTTTTACTAGGTAGGGAATATTTTGTTCTTTTTAGTCATTTTTTATTGTTTGTACCCCTTCTTTTTTTGATAATATCAAAGGGGGAGAATGTACTATTGTATTTGTCTTTTTTGTAACCTTTTATTAAAAAAATATAAAAATAATAAAAATTTTGAATTCCCCTAATTTTAAATTTTTATTCTAGTGAGGGGTTATTAGTAGAAAATGTTTTCATCTTTACAAATTCAACCAGTAATATTTGTCATCATAAGAAAGGAGACATTGTCGCAACTCGAGCTTATGAGTTTATATTTTTGATGATAATAAATATTATGACTCTCTTCCTATTGTCTATCTAAATTTGTAATATATTTTTGTTTTTGTGTATACTAACATTTTAGGATTATAGTGCACCTTTCAAGGCTCAAGATTTGATAGAACAAGTTTTCTTTTTATATTTTTTATTGATATATTTTCTAGTCATGTCATGTAAGGGTGTATGCTTTATTGTAACCTTATACTCTATTTTCAGTTTGATATTTAAAGTTTTCTATTTTTAATCACATCATTTAGGATGATCCAAAAATCACCCTAGATGATCAATAAAAATTAGAAACCCTAATTAGGGCATCCTGGTTAAGACAGCCATAATTAAGTGCATCATCCTGGAAGATATGCTCAAATTAGAAAGAATGTGCCGTCAGATCTATTTAGGTATCTTTTATTTTTTGACATCATCCAGGACATCATCCTAGATGATGTAGTTCAATCATTCCTAAACTAATCTGGTAATTAAGGAAAGCAATTAAGATTTGATTTCTTGATCATATCATCCTAAACGATCTCAAGATTGGTCAGGACAATCAGTTCACAAACCTTAGTTCTTTATGGACGATCAAACATCAGCCTGGTTACATTCAGGGCGATGCTTTGAACGATATGTGTCTTTTTGTACTAATCAGCCCAGACAATCGTGAGATCATCTCGAACAATATTCAGTTCACTTTTCTATCATCTAGTCATACAATCAGGGCAATGCTCTGGCCGATTCTCTATGATTTAAATAAATTGTATAGATTGATAGGGATATCATCATGGATGATAATGTCAGTTTGTTGCAATTAAGAGTAATTTTGGAGCTCTTCTATTTAAGATTTGTAAAAGACTTTAAAAGTGTCTTTGACAGCCATTGAACCTTCATTCTTCTAGAGGAAACCTGAAGAGAGAACTTGAAAAGGAGAGAGGAAAGGGAGGAGTTTGTGAGAGGGATAAGATCCTTGGAGGGGATTTCAAGAGATTATGGAGGGTGTTTCATATAGTTGCTCCGGCGCGTTTGCACCTTAATACCATCATATTTAAGGTTCATCTTCAGAGATGTTTTTGGAAGAAGAAGATCTCTTTTGTGTCAAAGGGCCCGGCTACTCCGCCGCACTAGAGAAGGTGGAAGTGATTTTGTAAGGGCTTCTCTGCCTAGCTGTGGAGAATAAAGGAGAGACACTAAAATTTAGGGCAATACTCGAAGGGTGCCTCCAAGGAGTGGACGTAGGTAAGGTTGGACCAAACCACTATAAATCTAGTGTGTGCTTTCCTATTATTTTCTGCACTTTATTTTCACTGTAATTAAATTTTTTGGTGAAATATATGATTAATCTTTTTATTATTATTTAAATTCATTTATGCTGCAAGATATAAAAAGATTTTTCTTTTAGCTAAAAGAACTATTTCACCCCCCTCTTGGTTAGCCTCGGACTATTTCATAAGAGCTTAACATTCCTGTTGAACTTTTAGCATCTATATGTGATATTCAATTTATTATAAAAAAGTTTAAATTGAAGGTTTTCCAAAAATCAAAAGGAATGCTATCATATAAAAATGGTTTAGTTATTGAGTATCCTTCCATAGTCTTATGATTGCCAAAGTTAGCCATATATCATTTTTTAAAACTTTTCTAAAACTTAATTTATGAAACCAGCTTTTATACCACTTGAAAGTTCATAAGGGTTGTTGAACCCTAAAGAACTAGTCACAAGGCTAACCAAGAGAGGGGGGTGAATTGATTATCTAATAATTAAAATATATATATATATATATTTGAATATTTTAAAATAAACAATTTATGTGAAAGCAATAATAATTTCACAATAATAAAAAATAGATATTTTGACCGTAGAATAAATCATATAATAATATAAAAATTAAATACAAAAAGTAGCTAGAAAGAACAACTAGATTTGTAGTCATTCGACCAACATGATCTACGTTCACTGCCCTAAAACTTCCTTTTAAAGTATTGCACTAAATGTAGGGTCTCTCCTTTTGCCCCTACAACATGGAAGAGAAACCCTTACAAAAATTTTCAACCAACTCTATGGGGCAGAATACCTTGAATCTTTTTGCTCCCTACTGGAGTAGGCAGAGAACTTGGAATTTTTTTATACCCATCTATTGAAGGAAGAACTTAAGAATCCTTTTACTCCCTACTGGAGTAGGCAGAGAACCTTGGAATTATGTTTCACACACCTGGTTAAGGTAGAGAACCTAGATCTGATGCTAATTAAGATCTCCCATAGAGCCACCAAGAAATTAGAGATGTAACTTGAAGAAGATAATGAACACCTTTCTTAGAGCAACCTTTATGAATCCCTCATAACTCCCCCTCAAAAGGATCTCTCTCTCTCTCTCTCTCTCTCTCTCTCTCTCTCTCTCTCTCTCTCTCTCTCTCTCAAGCTCTCAATCTTCCTTCTTTAAGCTCCCTCTCAGATCTCCTCCACCGCAAAGGATTATCTTAAGAGACAAAGAGATAGCTTAAATAGAGAGCCTCAAAAGAAGCCCTAATTTTTAACTTTTAGTCAAAGATCATCCAGTATGATCGATACATCATCCAGGATAATAAGTAAAAAATATCCCTTTCAGCCAGGATGATTAGCTTAGCCTTATATGATCAGTATATGTATTTGTACATATCATCCCATAAGATTCTACAATCTTCCAGGATGATTAGTTCAAGATACTATATTGATCATCCAATACGACATGGGATGATAGTTGGAAATCAACATATCATCTAGAAACCCTCTCAAGATGTCAAGGATGATCTCCTCGATGATTAGAAAAAACTATTATTTTCATCTTAGATGATAGGGGATCGTCCTACAAAATATTATAGATCATCCAATACTATATAAGTAGATCATCCTATATGATATGATTAATTAATCTAACACTAATTATTATCTTAATCAATGGATCAATTTAGGCATGATTTCCATCAATCATCATGTATAATTAAAACAAACTTTGAAAATTAAAATATTACCTAAATTGTGATTGGCGGCTATTTTTCACAATTTAAGCTGATCATCCTATATAATATGGATCAAATAATATAATTAATTTAATCACTCATAATTAACAGGGATGCATTAATTAGAGTTTTTATTTCTAACTAATCATCCAGTATGATTCAAAATCATCTTGTATGATTACGTCAAAAAATAAAAAATTATCTAACTCACCAAATTACTCCCCCTGAGTGTGTGTGTGCAAGGTTATTTAGCTTGTGATCCACCAGATACATGACTTGAATCAAAAATGTAAAAATATATAATAAAATTTAAACTATAATTAGACTCAATCATTATCTACCTGATCCTGTGCTTGTTGGGGTTACAAGTGAATTTGTGGACCTAAAACGTTAGTTTGTAGGGAAAAAAACAAATATGTAAGAGTAGCAGTAGTAAATAAATAATAATATTTGTTATCATTAAAATTAAAGTACTTGGGCCTAGATTTGCAACATAACTCTATTAATGTGTTGGCATTATATATGTTATCTCCATAGTGCTTGCAAATAGAGAACGCATCACCGTAATGTCTAAATTATGATGCCTCGATCGTATTGAATATGATGCTACAATTTTATTTTATCGGACGCCATAGTGCTGTAGACTACTTTAAATTTTTTGTAATATTTTTTTGTTTTTTACTACACAAATATAACTATAATAACATATTTTCCCTAAAAATAAAATAAATAAACTAATATATAGTTTACACTTATAAATAACATCTTGATATACAATATATCCCCACTCTCAAATTCCTTTTTGATAACCTTACTTTTGATTTTTTAATGCTTACAAATACATCATCATTTCCAAAACTTAATAAATGTTAATATTTTCAATATTTCATAGAATACCTAGGTCATTCTATCTCCGTAGGATGCATCAAACCCGGTCCTCCTAAAATTACTGCTTTAATAAATTAGCTGGTTCCCTCCGCTTTACACCATCTGCATCCATTTTTAAATTTTATGGTCTATTATTGATTATTTATATGTCATTATGCTTCGATAGCCACTATGTTACCCAAACTTCTAAAAAAAGAATTCCTTCAAATGGGATGACATGGCCTCAATTGCTTTTCAAAATCTCAATTTATCTATGATAATTGCACAAGTCATAGCCTTAACAAATTTCATAAAAATATTAATTCTTAAAATAAATGTTTCCAATGTAGATATTGGTGTTGTTCTCCTACAAAATAATCTTCCTTTTTCTTTTTTTGGCATAAAATTAAGTAAAAAATCTCAACATCATCAACTTATCTAAGAAAATTATATGCTATTACTAAAGCTATTCTTAAATGGGAATAATATTTTTTAGGAAATAAATTTATTACTCATACCAATCAAAAAATCTTACTTGAACTTGTGGGCTCCAAATATTCGAGCTTTTAAAGCCTCAGCCTCTCTGCGTTATACTCATGAAGAGTTTTAACGGCTGAGAAAAAATCTTGGAAGGCATATTTGATAGTGATAAGACACTGCCCATAGATTTCTCCCTTCTAGCAATACATTTAAGAATTAAGTTCTATTTTCCTATAGGCATAAGTCCCTATAGTTAATTAACCTTCCCAATAATGAGAGAGAACTTTTGATTAAGGCTAGTCATTGAATAAATATATAGTATCTAACATATAGTAGAATCAGATTTAGAATTAAAAATTATAAATTTTATCACCTATCACTTAAAGCGAATAGTGGGCGAAATCCGATCAAGATCCCATGGTTCCATCATCCCAGGTTATCATGGTCCCTAGTCTTCTTAGTTAGAGGAGATAGTCGACCCAACCTAACCAAAAGATCCTTATCTACAGCCATGGGTTTCTTCGTACAAGGGGACCTTATAGACTTTAGGTAAATGTTTTTTTAATGGAAAAATTCAATTCAACCTTAGCTAACATAAAGATTTATTCTGTATCAATTATATTCTATAATTCATTACTTAATAATAAATAGCCATTGGGGAACATACAAGCCTCTAAATAAGATCATATGATAAGCCATTGGGGAACATACAAGCCTCGAGTCATTCAACCAAGCCACAAAGTAAGAGGGCTGTAGTCATAATCATTTATCACATGGAGCCATCCTGACTAAGCAATGCATTATTAGTGGAGCCATCTGGCTAAACCATCAATTAGAAGGCCTCTTATAGCCATACCAAAAAGAGTCATTTGGACAAGCTAGGGGTTAAAGTGAATCCATTCTGCCCCAGCCATCGGTTATAAGAAAAATGCCACGTCCTTATTGGCATAATAAAATTTGAGAATGACTATAAGTGATATTCTTAATTTGTACATTCGGCCTTTGTGAGTTAGAGTTATTCTTGAGTTCATCACCCTCACCAAATGATTATAGAGGGTGGATGAGTTTCTTTAAGTTTTAGATAATTAATTTTATATTTTAAATATTAATATTCTTAATAAACGTTGAGCTTTGAAGGTTTTGTAGAACTTGAAAATTAACCCCTCAGATTGATATTAGCTTTCAACACGATCATCATTGGGATTAAAATATTTAATTAATTAAGAACTTTATCAAATCTATTTTCTTGTTAATATAAAATCAAATTCTATTATTGACTTCGTGAATCATCATGCATATGCTAAGAACCAATATCCTTATTTTTTCTTATGCATTTTCTATAAAGAACCCTTAAAAGCAGAATCTGAATTTTAGAACTAAATATGTCGGTAGAACTGATTAAGCATTCACTTATTAATTCAAGTTAAATTGATTTCTATTCTTTTAATTAGGAGGATTAGAATTGAATGTTTGACCCACTCAGCATTCTCTAACCCTTCAATTTGAGGTTCAAAGAAACAGTCAAAGCACATGCATGGAAAAAACATTTCTGCTAAATTAGCAAGCACACATTTTGATGCATCACAATTAAGTTTAGAAAATTAAATTTTGATGCATAAGGGGGATTTTAAATATTTAAATAGGATTATTTGTGCAAGTGGTTTTCATTAAAGTTTGTACCAAATTTTATTTGAAGGTTGAGAAATGTCTTATGTCCACTTGTACGAGTGTTACAGATCTGGTGGCATGTGTTAAAGGAAAATCAGGTTTCAATTTTTAATATATAAGAAATCTCATTTAGTTCATATTTTTCTACTTAAAGTTATCTCTTCACACAATTTGTTTGTGAGGTTCACTTAATAGGCAGTAGGAGATCGTTGTCTTCCTTGTAAGTAAACCACATTGTTCACTATAAATATCCTATTATCACATATAAACTAATTGTGTGCACTAAATATGCCTTCTACTCTCACATCCATCTTTGTTAGGCTTGATGAAGGGGCTTAACTAATTTGCCTTATACAGATTGTCTGGAGTAGTATATGCCTTCTACCATAACTCTCTACTTCAATGAGCTTATTAAAGGAATTTGTCTAATTTTTCATCATTGAATTTTCAAGACTAGATTGAACCATCTACCTAGCTTCAACTTTGATGGACTTAGTGAAAGATGCATGTCAGTGACCCAACCTTTAAGGATTAAGTACAATTGTTCACAATTATTTATTAGTCCAAAGCTTTGTGCTTAATAGACTATGTTGATGAAAATTTTCCTCGGTTTAATCTTGGGCTTTATACAAACTTTGGGATAACTTCTTCAGTCCTAAGCTTTATGCCTTATTGAACATGTTGAAGAGAAAAGGCTCTTTCAATTCTCGTTTTGTTCCTAAAAAATTTGTTCTAGAAAATGACACATTTAATTTGATAGAAATATTGACTTTGGCTTGGTTCCTTGATTTGAATGAGATTCGACTTCTGAACTCTAGCTCAATTTGTTTGTGAACTTAAGAAGTCTTCTGAGTCTAAATCATTATAACTCTTCAAGTTGGACAAACATCGAAGTTGATAGTATTTTTCATCGGGCATATGAAAATATAATCTTTCCTATTATGAGCTCTTATTATGGCTTATTCAGTAGGTAAATCTGTTAGTGAATCGATCGTATATGGGCTTGCTGAGTTTGACATTATGCACCAATTTGAGCATTGGACTTGTAATACAATAGATCTTGCTTTTTAAACTTAATTTTTGAGGTTGTTAGACATAAACGTTCTCTCATTCATACTTTAGGAACTTGGAAAATTAGGAGATGAATCTTCACTTTTTTATTATTATCACACATGCTTGCATGAAGACATCAACTTTTGCCCTACATTTATATAATGAAATTAATAGTATCATGAGTAGTTTTAAATATTTATTTAAGGATTTTAATGTGAAGCCCGATGTCGACCCAAATAAATATTTAAATGCCCACTATCTTAGAGAAGAATTTTACAAGTTAGAAGAATTTGAAAATTTACGACTTTAAATGCCTCTATCTTGTAGGGAATTTCTTATCTCGAAATGCATTCTCGATTTGCAAGAGAATTTTGGCATAGAATATATTACACCTTTTAGTGATACTCTAGGAATGCATTTTTGTTTTGTAGGAGAATTTCTAGAAGATATTAGTATAATTTTTTATTATGTTCTTAAAATGCATTCTCAATTGATGGGAGAGTTTTAAGAAAATGTGATGTTGTATATTATTTTATTTTATTTTTTATTTCGGAAGTGTTTTTTCTTGATCTGGCTTGAGTTTCAATTGACTTTGTGGACCTAAAATTCTAGTAGGCAGGGCAACCAAATAGATATGCAATAATAGTTGTGGTAAGAAAAATAGGAATGTCATAAATGCTAGCTATCATCAAAATTACAATCCTTGAATCCATGTTAGCAATAATTTTCCCCTTTTTAGATGGCAAACATATGTTAGGAAATTACAAAGAATTTTTATGAGATCTAAGTATACTCATTTATATGAAAATAGAGAATACATCTTAATTTAAACAGAGAGATCCTAACTAAATTGTCCTCACCATTATTCATTAACTATCATACTTCTTCCAATATCTTCCACTGATTGGTTGCATAGGCCTTTGATTGCTCAAATTGATGAGATGGAAGACTCCACCTTGATACACCTTTTCAATGATATCGGTGCCCCAAAATTTGGCTTGAATTTTCCACCAGTTCTTCTATGGGATATTATTGGCCTTCTCAGCACCATGACCAATTCCCCTTCTTAGAATGTTCGAGGATAATCTAAGCGCTCTAAAGATATGGAAATCTTTATTTTATAAAACTCCATATTATTTTGAGCTTAGAGTCTATTTTGTCCAACGCTTTGAGCTCTTCCATCCTTAAATGAGCATTCTAATATTAGGTGAGATTATAATGAATAACTACTCAAAGTGATGGAAACTCAACTTCTAATGGCAATAATTTTTCAACTCCAAATACAAAAGCATAAGAATTGGCTTTTGTTTGTGTTTTGATAGTAGTTCAATAAGCCCATAATTCTTCTACCATCTTTGTATTCCACTCTTTTTTTTAGTGAGGATCTTCTTCAGTAGCTTTAGCAATGTCTTGTTGAAGGCTTATGCATAGCCATTTGCCATTGGATTATAGATATCACCAATAAATTTTGTGTCATTCAAAAATTGATTTTTCATTGTGCTTTTGAAAGCTGGTCCAGTATCTAAAATAATATTATGTGGCATACGAAATCTATAGATAATATTATCAATTAAGAAGTTAATTATTTGCTCGGTGATAATGTCTTTAATGGGTGCCACATCAACCCATTTAGATAAGTAGTAACTTGTATCCAAAATGAAGTGGTGTCCAGCTAATGATGATGGATCCATTAGGCAAATTATATTCATTTCCTAACACTTAAAAGGCCAGGATGAAGCTGTCAAGTGTAAGAGATTTGGTGGTTGATATAGAGTATTGTCATTCACTTAACACTTATGGCTTCTCTTCGCATATTTAATGAAATCTTTCACCATCATTTTCCTATAATAACCCAAGCTCTTAATTATAATGGCCATTTGGGACCAAACTAATGTGCACCACAAATTACTTCATGAACTTCACTAAAAACTTTATCACCTTCCTTACTTCCAAAGCATTGTATCCATATTTGATCGAATGATCTACGATACAATGTATTACTGACAAGCACATACCATAATGCCCTTTTTCCCATTATGGATTGCCAAAGATTTGTTTGATAAAAAGTTTACCTTCTTCAAAATAGTCGATAAAAGATTGCCTCCATTCATCTTCTTCTTTAACCTGTAAATAATACCACCATGATTATAAGACCCTACAAAACCTATGTCTTTTAACTATTAGTTAAAATTTCTCTTATTGATCAATAGAAATAATTTATTGTAGAGAATGAGGATTGACCGCAGTCAGATCCAACTGGCTTGAGTTTGATGGCTCCTTTTCTTGTGGGGTTTCTAAAGAGGCTAGTTGTAGCACCTAATAATTATGGACTCCAATTAGCATATAGTTATTATTCATGTTTTCCATTGTTTTGTCTATTTTGCTAGCGCATCTGCCTTGTTATTTAGAGCTCAAGAAATCTTAGTAAAGGTAACATTTAGGAGCTTCTTCATCAGCTTGAGAACCCATTTGTGGTAATGAAATGGCCCTAACTTGCTAAGTTTATAGATGTCTAAGAATTGATTTATGATGAGCTAAGAATCACTAAGGATGTGAATCAATAATGAAATGGCCCATTATTTAAATATTAATCTTGAGACCCACTACAAGGGCTTCATATTAAGCTTCATTATTAATTTGTGGTTCCATCAACTCGTATTAGCATCTCATTATTCCTCCATAAGGTGAAATAAAGAATAAGGCCAATGCTAGCTACCACCCTTGAAATATTTAGAGAACGGGCAGGTTTGGTAGATGATGCAACATCAAATAAGATCTCCCAAATCTATAGCCTCTCATTTTCATGAATAGGGAGAATTTGTTCATAAGGAAGATCATTTTTGAGAGGCAAATTTGTAGCTATTAGATGTGCAGCAAGAAAATCCATAAGAATTTTTCTTTTCACCACTTTTTGGGGAACAAGTGTGATTTCAATCTATAGGAGAATCACTTCCCATCTAGATAAACAAAATTTTAAAGTTTTTCTTATCATAAAGAACTTATACAGATTGATCTTCAAGATCAAAGTGACCATAAGAAAAAGCATGCAATGGTGAGATTTTGAGCTGCAAATATAACAGCCAAATAATGCTTCATAATAGGAGAATAATGTAACTCTGCTTTGACTAATCATCTACTGATATGGTAAAGATCATTCTTCTTCCCTTCTTCATTAAATTGTTCCAATAATGCTCCAACAGACTCTTCTAGTATTATTGAATACAATAATAAAGGCTTTCTTAGAGTTTGCACTGCGAGAATAGGTGGGCATAGCAAATTCAATTTGATGCCATCAAAAGCTTTTTGACACTCATCATCCCATTGGAAGTGACCATCTTACTTCATCCCCTTCATAAACGGTTGGCATCTACCTCACAAGTATGAAATAAAATGGTAAATAAGCGTGAACAATTCTTGTAAATAATGAAGCTGGCAAAGACTTCTCAGTGGTGGAATTTCAATGATTGCTTTGATTTTATTCTTTATTCAGGTTGACCTCAATTCCTTGATGGCACATAACATACCTAGAAATTTTCTAAAGAAAACTCTGAAAGAAAGTTTGAGAGGACTTATTTTGATATTTAACTTCTTAATTCTTTCAAATACAACCATAAGATCATCAAGGTGATCTTTACAATCATTACTTTTAACAACGAGATTACAAATATGGTAGTCAACCTTTTGGTGGATCAAATCATAAAAATTGTTTCATTTCCCTTTGGTATGTAGCTCCAACATTCTTTGAGCTGAAGAGCATGACTATTTTACATAATGTGCAAATAGGCATCTAAAATAATATATATTTCTCATCCGTTTGAGCCCTATTGATCTGATTATAGCTTGGTGATCCATCCAAGGAAGAGAACATGTTATAATTATAAGTACTATCAATTATCAATTATGACACTATGAGGAAAAAGTCATCTTTTGGACGTGCCTTATTAAGTCCTCTAAACTTGATAAACATATGAATTTAATCGTTCTTTTTCATGGGGACAATATTCGTTATCCATTCAGCATAATTTTCTTCACAAATAAAGCACGTTTTACTGATCTTTTTCATTTATATAGTAACTTTCTCTTCAATCTCCAATCTCATTCTCCTTGGAATGTGTTTGTCTAGTGTCGCATTATGGTCTATGGCTAATTTGTGAACTATCACATCAAGGGATAAGCCATACATTTCAACATATGTCCAAGTAAAGAAATCCTTGAATTCATAGAGAAGTATTTTTATTTCTTCAATTTTATCTTCCAACAGGAGAGCGCTGATGAATGTTTGATGGAGATCTTCCTTAATCCCCAAATTAATCTCTTTTAGTTCATCAATTTTAGCATCTTATCCACCATCTTCTAGTTCTTCAAGTGTTGGCTTGACTTCTATAGCCTAATCACCTAAGAGGTTAACTTTGTAAAGTTCTTCTTTATTATCATTTTTTAGATTCATCTTCTTCCTCTACTATTATATAAAATACTTAGTTTTGATGATATGTCAATGAGATGAATCCTAAGCATTTAATTAAAGGGCTTCTATTCCTTCATGAAGCATGTGAACTCCTTTGGTATGAAATCCTTTCAAAATATCGAGTTCATCATTTGGTGATCCCAATATGGACTCCTAGTTTGTGCATTATTGTTTGAAGCCTTGAAGGTTAATACCTTGACATCCTTCTTGGGATTATCTCTCCAGCGTCGATAAGTTTGACGAGCCAATCATAAATTTTCTTATTGATGCTTCTCAATTTATAAAATAAACTACCTAGTCTATTTCTCCCACGCAAAGGTGGAATAGAAAATGTTTTTAACTCGTCGATATTATGAACCTAAAGAGGAGTGGCCTCTTTTCAGTATTTAGGAGGAACTAGTTTGGCCACTAAAGCGATTTTTTATATCAGTGCATTAGTTATGTTCATAGGAGAGAGATACTCTTTCATCCATGTGTAAGAGGATTCAAATTTATAATCTAAATCTAAACAAACTTTTATGATTATCCCTTTAGTTTAAGATTTGTCATCTCCTCCAATTTAATAGAGACATCTTCTACTTCTTTTGTATCACTTCTCAAAAAAGGAATAACTCTTTTTGGCTTCAATATGGGTTGATGATTTTAAGGGGAGTCGGCGTTGCCTTTTTTCTTCTTGTTATCTTTTAGATAACATTTTCCCTCGGGGGCTCTGTAACCTTTAATGTAGATGCTTCAAGCTTGGTAGACTCAGTCAGCATTACTTTCTTTGGAACAAAAATATTAAGCAACTTGATAAATTTTAACTTTAAGCACCATAAAAGATTTTATATCACTATACTCCCCAAAATTCTTCTCCATCTCTAATATATTTCATGCACTGATGTAAGGTTAATTACTTGAGAACTTTGTCAACTATATATACTTGCTAACAAAGGATCAAATTCGATTATTAACCTTATGTGTTATCATACAATTGCTATGAACTGAGAGCTTTATGTTTTATATTTCATTTTATCTAAAGAGGCTTTGAAAGCTAAATGTGAATTTTAGAACTAAAAATCTCTGTAGATTTGGGATTAATCATTCACTTGTTAATTCAAGTCATATCAACTCCTGTTTGTTGAAGGAAGAGGATTAAACCTGAATGTTTGACCCATGCATCATTCTCATACCTTTTAATTAGGAGTTCTACAAAAGATTCAGAGAACATACGAGGAATAAATATCTTCTTTTAAATTAACATGCATGGATTTTGATGAATTAAGTTTAAGTTTAGGGAATTATATTTTGATGCATAAGGGGACTTTAAAATATTTAAATATTATTATTTGTGCAAGTGGTTATTACTAAACTTTGCACTAAATTTTATTTGAAGTTTGAAAAATGCCTTATATCTTCTTCTATGAGTGTTGCTGATCTGGTTGCATGTGTTGAAGGCAAATTAGGTTTCAATTTTTTATATATAAGAGATTTGTTTAGTTAAAATTTTCCTCATTCAAGTTACCACTCAGTAGAGTTTGTATGTAATGTTTGCTTAATAGACAAAAGGAGATTGTGCCTTCTTTGTAAGTAAACTACATTATTCACTACAAATCTCTTATTGTTACATATAAGCTAGTTGTGTGTACTACAAGCTTTTTGCTCCTACTCATAGGAGAATTGTACCATTTATTATAAGTTGATTAATATTGCTTGTAGGCAAGCTAATATGTTTGATATGAGCCCACTATTCTTGCCCGTAGGCTAGTCATTATATACACTATGAATTTTTTTGCTCCTCCTCATAAGTGAATTGTAGTGTAATTTAACTCCCATGTTGTTTACCTTTGGTGGGTTATAGTCTGCCTTACACATCTATCTATACCTATCAACAACTTATCACATTCACCATGAGTTTCTTATCCTTTCTCAGAGGAGAATCATTATTTCTTTTGTAAGTTCCTTGTTTCTTCCCATAGGCGAGGTGTCACATTCACTATATGTTCCTTGTTCTCACTCATAGGAGAACTATTCTGCACATTACAAGCTTCATTAATGTTACATGTAGTCGAGTAGTAAGCATTTCAACTCTATTTTTTTCTAGTAGGTAGACTATTTTTTTCATTTCAAAACCACTTTTGTCATCCACAAGCAAGCTATCATGCTTTTTATAATTCCCTATTATTACCCCATTTTAAATTTCACAAATTTCATTTATAATACATCTTTTGATTTGAAATTACTAATATATATTCATTTTTCTGTGAAAGTTTGATGTAGGATGTTAATCCTCGGTGAACTATCCCTATGTATACTAAGAGGGGGTGAATAGGTTGTTTTTAAAAACTTTAAACACAAAAGCTATATTTTTGAACTTTTTATAACTTAAAAAGAACATAATACTTTCACTCAATGTGGAAGCTAATAATATTATAAATAGTTATAATAATGGTGATGATAGTTTAATCAACTCAATATAATATCAACCACATATTTTAATAATGTAATTTTTAGAAAAATAAACTATAAAAAAATAAAGTGTAGAAAATGAAAATTAGAATCAGCACACCAAAATTTTATAGTGGTTCAGTCAAACAATGACCTATATTCACTCCTCATAATCCTCCTCTCATAGTATTGCACTAAAACTTTAGTGTTTCTCTTTTATCCTTCATAACTAGGCGGAGAAGCCCTTGCAATCTTTTCACAAACCCTAGTTCGGTATAAAACTTTGACCTCCTTTTCAAACTCCTGGTTAAGGCAAAGAACCTAGCACTCCTTTTTCACCCTCGTGGTGTAAGTAAAGAACCTCACACTCTTTTTTCATCCTCTTTGTGAAGGCAAAAAACCTCACTTCTTTTCACCCTTCTAGTGAAGGCAAAGAACTTTGAATCACTTTCATCTTTCCCGATGCGACAAAAGTAACTGAATCCTTTGACACGAAAGAGATCTTCTTCCCAAAGCTTCCCTCACGACAAACCTTGACACTTGGTGGAACTCAGGTGCAAGTTATCCAAAGAGTTCATGTAGAACTCCCTCTCAAAAACCCTTGAAACCCACAATGATATTCTTCCTCTCTACAAACTCTACCCTTTCTCTCCCAAGTTCTAGACTCTTTCTTCAAGCTTTCTTTAGAAGAAAATAACTCAATGAATGCCAAAAATATTTTTAAAAAGTCTTATGAGAAAGCTTAAAGGAGGACTTTAAAAAACTTTTAAAATATAATTATATTGACATTGTTCATATAGTACGATCCCATATCATACAGTAAGATTAGTTCAAAATAGCTATATTAATTTTATATGAATAATAAGCCTCTGTATGATCAATTTCAAGTATTTGAGTTAATGGTCCAATATGATATAAAGCATCATCCAATATGATTACTTTAATAATATTATATTATCGTCCCATATGATTGGTGGCGAATAATTATCGTTCCATGCAATGGTCAAGTCGTATCATATGATTTGCCCAATCTTTAAGTATGATATGATTGAATCAATTAATTCAAAATTGATCTCCTAATTATAGGATTATTTTAGGCAAGATTTGATTATATCGTACAATACAATACCTATTGTACGGTATGATTAGTATAATTTTTTAATTTTAAAATATTGCCTAAATTATGATTGGTGGCTGAGATCTTGATTTCAACTGATCATCAGTATGATTAGTTTAAATAGCATTAATTATGCAAATAGTTATTATAATAATTTTCTGAATAGTTGATCATACTATATGATATGGATCAAATAGTACAATTAGTCAGAAATTTCACTTCTAATTTTCTCACTATATCACTCCCTTTAAGTGTGTGTGTGCATGGTCACCATGCTAGCATATACCCTTATAGGATTTGACTCAAGAAATATAAAATAAATAAATAAATAATATAGACTCTTTTAACACACCCTATTCTACATAATCATGAGCCCTGAATCTTTATTTAATGGTTCATGTTGTATCAGAAATGTTAGTACACACACAAATAAATATGCACAACAAATACTAGGAGAAATAAATAGGTAATACATAATGTTTGTTATCAACAAAAATATAAACTCGAGAGCCCGAGTTGCAACACCTTGTAGGTTATATTTTATTTATTGCTATTTTGTTTTGAACCTTATTTTCTTGCACTTCATTTTAGATACTTTAATTTACATTTTAAAGCTTATATCATTTAGAGTTTGCAAGTTTGTAATTTTTTTTTTCTTCCTTCTAGTGCAAAAAGATTTTCAAGTCCTAATTTTTAGTCAAAATTTTAGAAGCCTCCCAAGGCCTCCCCCATTTAGGGGAAATTGAGAGTCTTAGCCTGCCCACTACGCTAAGAAAGGAGTGGGTGTGCATGGTCGATGTTAGATGACACCGCTGTTGACCTCGATTTTGTCAAAACTCTTGGTCAAAGAGTTTGACTTGGTCAAATTGACCAAGTAAGACCCCATGACCATCTCCAATGGGTTCAGTGAGTCGAATTGAGTCTTTTGAGCCCAGACCCGGGTCCTAGGTCGACCTGGTAGACCATGTCAATCGGGGTTGACCCAAATTGACCCAAATGCTTTTTAATTGATTTCAAACCAGTACCATGTCTTCAAGGCTCAACCCATTGACTTCATTGACTCTCTTGGCTGATTTGACCAAGTCAATCATTAACTTGGTCAAACCAAGTCTTTAATAGGTTGAAATAACCTATTTAGAGCCCATTAAGACCCCATTCAATGAAATTAATGCCTCCTTAATGGCTCAAATTCAAAATCCCATGGGTTTCAACCTATTTTCCCTCCTAATTTCATCTTGATTTGATCCTAGCCATCCCTTGGTCGTTTAGGAGTTTAAATAGGGAGAAATATAGGTTTAGAAGGACTTTTTTGCTCTTACTCGATCGAGAGACCACCTCAAGCCCTGAGATTTGGTGAGAGCACTCCTACAACCTCCCTCCACTTTTTCCAACCAAGTCCCGGTGTCTAGACCCCGCTGGCGGTGATCCTCCGGCGAACCCTGTAAGTACGTTAGGGATGTTAAGCCCTATGAACTAAGTCCCAAGCTAACCAAGAGGGGGGGTGAATTGGTATTTTAAAAATTTCTTTTCACAAAGAACAAAAATCACACTACGAGAAAAATAAATTAAAAGTGAGGAAGCAAGAAAATAATAACACAGAGATTTATAGTGGTTCTGTCAACTTCGGGCGCATTGCGCGGAAGCGGGAGGAGAGGGAGCTCGCTGGTTGTACGGGAGTGACTGGGGTGCGCGGTCGCGGGAGCTCGTCAGTTGCGCGGGGCCGCTGGGTGCGCAGGAGCGGGAGCTCGTCGGTTGCGTGGGATCGGTAGGGCGCCGGGAACGCGGGAGCGGCTGGCTTGGCCGGTAATCGCAGGAGCTCGCCTGTTGAAGCTGGCGCTCGCCGGTAGCGCGGGAGCGGGTTTAGTATTTTTTTTTAATTTGACCGGCGGGCTAAACCGTCGGTAAGCCGCCAGAATAATTTGCCGCCGGAAAAAACCGCCATAATTTATTTTCCTACGGCGTTTTTACCGGCGAAAAATTAACCGCCGGAAAACTACGAAACCGCCGGAAATGGGTGATTTTCCTGTAGTGTTTTTAATAAAATACTCAACTTTAATTAAATTTCATTTTTGTCCAAAATTTAAAGTCTAAAAGTTTAGACACTTCTAGATGGTTCTGGAATCTCAAAGTGTCTCATACTTTTCTTCCCTTGATTACAATAATAACTGTTCAATTTTGATCCACTCATCTATGTGCTTCCAAAATTCACCTCTTTTTTGATATCACTCCTAGAAAATCTAACAAATTTGTCACAATTTTAATCGAGGGTTTTCGTAGGAGACTTTATCTTCCTACGATGTAATTAACTACGAGGGCTTGCACTCGTAAGAGATTTACAACCACACACTCACCTGATTTAAAAAATTGATTATTCAAAATTCAATTCGATTTCTTTGGAAAAATTAAAATACTAGCGATCATTATCATCATATTCGAAGAATTATCATTGAACGATATTTTCTCCCTTTGGGGAGATATATCTTTCGTTGATAGAGCTTTGGATATTATTCTGACGATCACCCTTCTTGACTATTGTAACTGGATATTTAGTTGAACCTCACTTTGACCTTTCGGGGCATATGAAGTTCTCTTTAGTATCTGATCACCATATTCAAGATGAGATTCATAATTCTAAATCAGAATACCATTATGAAATTCTATCTTCACCTTTCGAGGTGATATACCTTTTCTAACAGGATAATTTGATTTTAGAATTAGAATTAAATTTTAATTCAAAATTCCCAAAGAGAACCAATATTTTTCAAAACCTGTTTTCAAAATTCCACCAACAGAGAAACTATTCTAATACAAAATTGAGTCATATTAATTGTGCTTCTCTCTTACCCTCAATCTCAATCTTTATTTTTGTGCTAACAATTTAAATAATTTTTAGTGTATTATAAAATTTCTTTTCTTATTTAAATTAATAATTTTATATTTTGGGGGCATTATAATTTTCATAATATGCAAAATATAATTTATAAACTTTCTAAAAACCAAATTAATTACTAAACCCATAGTTTTATATGAAATCAAGTGCAAGAATTTTAACAATGATAGTTAGTTGTGTAAAAAAAAAACTCTAACATTATTCTAATGGTTCATGGAATTGGACATAAGGCCAAATTTTTAATGAAGATTTTTATTAACTAGAATATGTTATAGTAGCATTGTTAGAGTACAATTTAAAAATGAGAAAAATAGAAATTCAAAATATACTTCTTAAATGCTTCATTTAGGATAGATTTTTAAATACTTTTAAAAGCGGCTTTCTAGTACAAAAATTTTTAGGGGGATTTACATAAATGCCACTTTATTATATTCATATTACATATTTAACATCTAAAAGTTAAATATTACAATCTCACCACCCAAATATTAATTTTACAACATAAATACCTCTCCGTCTCCTGTACCCACACTCCGTCTATTCCTTCCGGCGTTATCTGTTCTTTCCGCACGAGAACTCCCTCTTCCTGCCATTAGCTGTTCATCTGCATGCTTCTCTCCTCAGCTTCTGTGTGCTTTCTCTCACTAGCTGTGCTTTCTTTCTGCCATCCTCCCTCCATAAACCTCTCGGACTTGAATTCTGCGTCTTCTTCCCAAATCTTCTCATCCAAAGCCGTTCCTCAACACTGAAATCGACTGACGCTTTCTTGGGTATCAAGTACCCTTCGAATTTGATATCTTCTATTACATAATGGAGAAGAATGAAATGGCCTGGAGGATGAAGACACAACCCTTCCACTATAACTGCTCTCAAGTATGACATCTTCTCAAAATCTTTAGAATTTGCATAATGCTACCAATTCATCTTCGTTGAGAAGCCCTCCACTATCTTCTTCCAGGTAAGGTAGAAAAGTGAGCTTACTAGCATGGAGAAGGTAATTGATATCAAAGGCCTAGCGGCGACCATCGACGAAGAGGCGAATGTCGGAAGGGTGTAGTATCTAGATTTTGGATCTTCAAAGATCGGTGGAGCCATAATAGGTTCCCAATAATAGGACTGTCGGTGGGCTAGGAGGGAACTTTTGGCTAGTGAAGGAAGAGAAGTTGAAGACGAAGATAGCTCTACATCAGGAGACCCAGAGAAGGAAAGAGTAGACCAATCTCCATTTTGATGGCTTCAATGTTATCTGCCATATAAATTTCTCAATCGAGAAATGATTTTCCTGAGCTGTCATGCGGTAGAGACTTCGTTGCTTCTTGGCTTCTTCTGCTAAATCCCATAAATATGCTAAACCGAGGGATTTAGTAAATCCGGGATTTAAGCCATAAATCCTTAAATCCGGGTTTTAGCCATTGCCAGGATTTAACGCGCGCACAAAAACCAATGGGCAGGATTTAGCATAAATCCAACTTAAATCCCATTGTAAATCCGATACCAAACATCCCCTGAGGAGAGAAGCATGCGGAAAAACAGCTAACGCGTGAAGATGGAGTTCTCGCGTGCAAAGAATAGCTAACACCTACCGCTAGAAGGAAGAGAGGGAGTGTGGGTTCAGGAGACAGAGTGGTATTTATGTTGTAAAATTAGTATTTGGGTGGTGGGATTGTAATATTTAACTTTTGGGTGTTAAATATGTAATATGGATATAATAAAGTGGCTTGTATGTAAATCTCCCAAAATTTTAATACTAAAATTTTTTATACTAGGAAGCCACTTTAAAAAATAGTAAAAAAAATACGTCTCAAACAGTTTTTTTATTGCTTTCTAAATCCATTATCTAGTACAAAAAAATTCGTTTCTTGAATTAGAAAATTTTATACTAAAAAATCATTTAAAAAAACAATATTAAAGCTGTCCCAAACAAAATCTTAATTTGGATGAGTTTCTTACAGTTGGTTGACACCTTCATTATCTTCTTTCTATAATAAGCCTTTCTAAAATAAATCATTTAATAATCTTTATTTCTATAATAAGCTCAAATTATTATAGAAATATAAAATTTGCTTAATAAAATAATAAATTTATTTTGACTGATCATTTTAAGCTTTAAACTAAAATAATCATCCTTAAAAATATAAAATCAATGTGATTTATAATTTTATTAATATCCAAACTATAATTTCTAAACTTCGATTAACTAAATTAAGTTATGAATATATATATATATATATAAAGTTAACTTTGTATAACAAATTCTAACACCGTTTCTAATGGTTTGTGGGGTTTTGATGGCTTCAACTCTTGTTCTGAGGTATGTGTGTGAATTTTAGGCTTAAAAATGATATCAGCATACTTGAAAATTAAAAATCAATCTGATCTATATTTAATTATTATTGAAATATAATTTCTAAGCACGTATAACCCAATTAAATGTTACCATCAGTACTACTTATATTAATTAATTGTGTATAACAAATTCTAACACTCGGTCTAATGGCTGTAGGATTCGGAGAAAGACTCTTGGGATGTAGTAATTATTACGTCCGGACACCGAATGTGTTTAGATACCAATAAAAAATGCCACGTCACTGGGCGCTCAGTACCGTGCTCGATATCACGCTCGGTACCGCGCTCGGTATCACTCGGTATGCTCGGTTTAGTGTCCAGACGTAATAAAAATTCCTTGGTGGTATGAGGTATGCTATGAATTTTAAGCTTAAAATAAAATATTCATCATTGAAAGATAAAACTCAGTGATATCTATATCTAATTAATATTCAAAATATAGTTTCTAAAAATATTTCTTTCTATAATAATCACATATTATTATTTCTTACATATTCATTTAAAAATTAGTTTACATATTAGTGCAGCCCTCCTTCCTATAATAAGCATTTCCAAAATAAATCATTGTAAAATATTTAGTTTTGGTATTGTAGTATGAATTTGATTTTCTTATATTTAGCCAAACTGTAATTCCTCTCATAAAGTGGTTTAGCACTTGAAGAAGTTCTTGCTGAATTTGGTTGTGATTTATCTCCAAATAGAATAGTTTTCATCTCCAAATGTGCTCTAAGATATAAAAGAGCTTCTTCCTCTCATCCTCATCCCCTAATACACTCATCCCCTAATACAATCATAACAGACCACAAGCAAGTTTCAAAGATCTTTTATGAGAGCAATGTAAAAGAAAAGTATAAATGACATTTGTCATATGTATAGCTATATTGAATCAATGAAATCTTTTGTGCTTAGTTTGACAACAATTTGTTTTATCAACAACTATTATCATGTTTTGCGATTTCATAATAAATGTTGCTTCTACTTCAGCTATTCGTTACTTCTTTAATTATTACAAATAATTAAAGATTGTACCACGCTCTTGGAGTCTTCTGTAACTCGTACAAATTCTTCTTCAGCTTTAGCACTTTATCTTCTTATCCTTTAATAATAAATCTAAGTGGTTGTTTTACATAGATCTCTTATTCTAGATAGCCATTTAAGAATGCTGACCTCACATTTAGTTGATAATTCTTCCATCTCTTTTGTGTTGAAAGTTCTATCAATGCTATTATTTTGTCAAGCCTAGGAACTGGAGCAAATGTCTCATTGTAGCCAACTCCAAACTACTGTGAGTATCTCTTAGCAACTAGTCTTGCTCTGTATTCTTGAATTGATTCATCTAGGTTGAGCTTTATCTCAATTTGTCTTGTTCAAGCTCATTCATAAAAACATTCCATAGATTGGGCATCAACCATGCTGATCAAATGGTAATGCCACACTTCAGTCCATTTTTTTCAGTAGAAGTATGATTAGATCCCTAGCACCTATTTAAATTTCATGAAAGCTTTCAATCTTAAACATGGCTCCCATAGTCTAATAGTGTTGATTGATTGTTATAGCCGATTGATATAGCCTCCATAAGTAATATGACTTCATTACTCGCTCGAATCTTTGTTTAAAAATAACACATGCATTTAATTTCCAAAAGAATATTTCATGTATCTCAAGAAAGAGCTGTAAAAACATTGTTCAAAACATGAAAGTGAGGTCATACCCTTGTGTTCGAATTTTTCCTAAACGGCACAATCTAGTGTGTTTAGTTTGGTTATCGGACCAGACCACTCAGGCAGAGTACGTCATATGAGTTTGGTGTCACACCAACCTGATACTTTCTTCGTAGCATGACTGAAGTAGGTGGTGGCAGTGGTAGTGATTTTAATTTTAGAACATGATACTTTCCTCATAATTCAGGTATGATGCAGTTTATTTTGTCATCAGCATGTATTTTGCTCGAAACTTCTTTTGAATGAAACATATAAATTGTACTATATATGATTAATTATCCACTATGATCTCAATGTGCTATTTTAGTTTGTTGCTTTAAAAAAATAAACTAAAATAAGCTATTCTTTTTAACAAATATTGATATTTATTGCTTAAACTACCGAGATTCTTGGCACTAAAGCAAGGTGTTATTTTGTCAAAGAATATTGAGTTTTATAATCTTGCCACTAAAGCAAAGGTGACCTACCCATTAATATTTAAAGGTAAATTTTTATTAAATTATGTATTCAAATGTGCGAGGATTTAATATATGTTTTTTTTTTTTTTTTAAGCGAGGATTTAATATATGTAATTACTCACAAGAATTACAAATGTTCTAATTTGTTGAAGGCATTTGCCAAATTAAAATGAGCTAAAGCTTTTTGCATTATGTGGATAGTCAAATCACTAGCTTTATATCTATATCAAAATGCAAAGGAAATTGGATTAATTATTTGAAAATATTAGCTTAGAGAGATATCATATATTATTATTATTATTATTTTAACATTTTTTATTTAAATATTTTTTAATTCCAATAATAGAAGAAGGATACAAGAAAGTCCAACAAAGGACAAATAAAAATTTATAATGCAATAAATAGAAAAGAAGAGACAATAAATATTTAAGAATGCAAAAGCTAGTTAATTAATTATGCCCTAAATTTTTTGTTGTTGTTGTTGGATTTGGTTACGAGGTCGAAAGCTGAGGAGAGAAGCATGCGGATGAACAACTAATGGCAGGAAGAGGGAGTTCTCGCACGGAAAGAACATATAACGCCAGAAGGAAGAGACGGAGTGTGGGTTCAGGAGACGGAGTGGTATTTATGTTGTAAAATTAGTATTTGGGTGGTGGGATTGTAATATTTAACTTTTGGATGTTAAATATGTAATATGGATATAATAAATTAAGTGGCATGTATGTAAATCCCCCAAATTTTTAATACTAAAAATTTTTATACTAGGAAGCCACTTTAAAAAAATAGTAAAAAAAATGTCTCAAACAGGTTTTTTATTGCTTTCTAAATCCATTATCTAGTACAAAAAAAATTCTTTTCTTGAATTAGAAATTTTTATACTAAAAAATCATTTTAAAAAACAATATTAAAGTTGTCCCAAACAAAATCTTAATTTGGATGAGTTTCTTACTGTTGGTTGACACCTTCATTATCTTCTTTCTATAATAAGCTTTTCTAAAATAAATCATTTAATAATCTTTATTTCTCTAATAAGCTCAAATTATTATAGAAATATAAAATTTGTTAATAAAATAATAACTTTATTTTGACTGATCATTTTAAGCTTTAAACTAAAATAATCATCCATAAAAATATAAAATCAATGTGATTTATAATTTTATTAATATTCAAACATAATTTCTAACTTCAATTACTAAATTAAGATATATATATATATATAATATATAGGGTTTCGATGGCTTGAACTCTTGTTCTGAGTATGTTGTGGAATTTTAAGCTAAAATGATATCACATACTTGAAAATTAAAAATCAATCTGATCTATATTTAATTATTATTGAAAATAAAATTTCTAAGCACCCATTAACCCAATTAAATTTTACCATTAGTACTACTTATATTAATTAATTGTGTATGACAAATTCTAACACTCGGTCTAATGTTCTGTTGGATTCAGAGAAAGACTCTTGGGATGGAGTAGTTATTACGTCCGGATACTGAACGTGTTCAGAGACCAATAAAAAAATGTCACGTCATTGGGCGCTCGGTACCGTGCTCGATATCACGCTCGGTACCGCGCTCAGTATCACTCGGTATGCTCGGCAGTGTCCGGATGTAATAAAAACTCCTTGGTGGAATGAGGTATGCTATGAATTTTAAGCTTAAAATAAAATATTCATCGTTGAAAGATAAAACTCAGTGATATCTATATCTAATTAATATTCAAAATATAGTTTCTAAAAATATTTCTTTCTATAATAATCACATATTTTTATTTCTTACGTATACATTTAAAAATTAATTTAAAAAAATAATAACTTTATTTTTGTTGATCATTTTAATCTTCAAAATAAAATAATCATCATTAAAAATATTATTTCTAAACTTAAATTATCTAAATTAATTAATCAACCTTTATATAGTTTATTATGACATGTAAAAAATATTGCCATTACTTATATTAATTAATTGTGCATAACAATTTCTAATACTGATTCTAATGATTTACAGAATTCGTACTGCGAAAGCCACTACGACTCTTGCGACGGAAAAATTATTCCATCCGATGAAAATACCGAGCAATACCGAGCATACCGAGCGGGCTGTATCGAGCACGGTACCGAGCACTTTAGTGACGTGGTTTGCTTTGAATTATATATAAGCTTGAAAATGAAATATTCATCCTTGAAAATTAAAAAGCAATGAGTTCTATAATTTAATTAATATTCACAAAATAGTTTCTAAACTCCAATTAATCAAATTAAAACACTAATTCTAATGATTTGGGTTCCATAGATAAAAAAATAGTTTCTAATTATAATGTTCTAATAATTTAATTAATATTTCATATGGATCTTTGGGAATTAAAAATTTGTTTAAGAAAATAATAAAATTAATTGGATTTATAATTTTATTAATATTCAAAATATAATATATAAACTTAATATGATATTGAACAAGTCCACCAACTTTAGCCTCATATGATAAATACACGGACAAGTACTCTATGGAGTCAAAAAACCTCTAGAGGGAATATCTTCTCAAGCTTACACATAATGAAACCATTATTATACTCAATATGGAACAAAGCTTCTTCGTTAAGTCTTGATGAGCATAAGTCTTTCAAAAAGATACTTATTTCAGTCAAGGAATTTCAGATTTAATTGGGAAGAGAATTAAAAGCAATAGGCAGCAAAAATTACATGAAGATATGACAATCACACCTTTTCAATCCAAACAACCTCCCCGATCTCATTTCAACACATCTATTGAGGTTGGAAGCATACCCACCAGTAGCTTTAGGCTCTGCACCCATTCACAAACTGCACATCTCTACTCTAAAGTGAAGGTGAATTGAGCTTTTGGCTTCAGATGTTTACCATTTCCACCTTTCTTAAACTCGTGTGTTTTCCTCTTACAAATATCCTTCAAATCCATCATAGCATTTATATTATACTTAGATTTACCCTTGATGTCCATCACTGTATTGAACACATCATTAAAAATATTCTTCTCTATATGAATAATATTTAGATCATGTCTGATCAAGTTTATTCTCTAATATGGCAAAGACCAGAAAATACGCTTCTTTGTCCAATTATGAGTAACTCCTTACCTGAGCACTTTGTGAACACTAATTATGAAGAATTAATTCTCATGAGTATAAAATTTATTCTTTCAAATATTTTGTCACTATTTAATCTTAGTGGAGGTTGTGTTGTCTCCACTATATTCTTAGTGAAATCATCCTTATTCACCTGAATGCATGGTTTGTATGTAAGAAAATGGGGTGACAATCAAACCAATTATTTTTGCCTCCATACATCAAAGTGAACGATTTTGTATTTTTCATGCAATATGGGCAAGCTATCTTGCCTGTAATGCTTCAACTAGAAAGCATATCGCATATTAGAAAGTCACTAATTGTCCAAATAACATTGCCCTCAATATTAAATTTTGTTTGGTGGAGATATCATATGTGGTAACTCCTTCATTCAATAAGAAATTTAAGTCATTGATTAAATGTTATAAAAACACATCTATCTTGGTCTTTGGATTGTTTGGACCTAGAATGATAAGTATCATAAACATATATGGTTTAGTAATACACAACTCTGAAGGAAGATTATAGGCGGTAATTATCATGGGCTATCATGAGTAATTTGGAGAAGATTGGCTAAATGGAGTAAAATCATTTACACACAAACCTAATCTTATATTCTTTGGTTATGTAATGAAGGTAGGATGTGTACAGTCAAAGTATTTCTAGGCTTCTGCTTCTGGCAGATGTGTTAGAACACCAACTTGTGAGCTGTGTTCCTTATACCATCTCATATGTACATCAGACCTTATAAATGCATATAAATGTTGCAATCTGGGAATGATGGGTAAGTAGAACAATCGATTGACTGGTATATCCTTTTGTTTTTTTAGTTTTTTTTCAAAGATTGATGTATGTTTGAGGACTATAGTCGAGTGATGATGTTTGGAGGATCTTAGTCAGGCAATGGTGGTTAGAAAACTATAATTATGTGATGGTGGTTAGAGAGTGGTAGTTTGAAATTGGTGGTCTAATGATGATGATGGAGCCATAATGGCAGTCTAGCAATAGTCTAATGGTCGTTGTCATGTGATGGTCCAATGATAGCTATTGGATGGAACTAGTTAAATTTTGATGGTCAGATGATAGTTTTTGGATGGTAGTGGTCCAATAGCAAGTGTTCGACGACACTGATTAGTGGTGATCTAACTATGGCAATTAGGCAGTGGTCAATAGTGGCTGTCAGATGAAGATAGTCATGCTATGATGGCATAATAGTTTTGATCAGATGAGAATGATTTAAAAGTAGTGGTTTGACAAAATTTCTTATTTAGTATCAAAATTTGATGTGCTAAAGAAATAAGTATCAAAATTTTGGATTTATTCAATCACTACTTAGTGTTTTTCAATACTTTGTGACTCAAATTTCTTACATTTGCAATTCATCTTGACATCTTAAATTCAAGAGTACAGATTTTGGCTATATCGAACTTTTTTCAAGCCTAAAAAATAAAGCATCACTTTAAAATATGATGATTAAACTCAATCCAAAGAACCTGAACTTCCCACTTTACATGTAGATTCACACTTAAAGAGTAGTCCCTTTCAATGACAATTCAAGAAATGGTTGTCACCTTGAATATGAAAGTTCAAATGTAACGTGAAGTTCATCCAAGAAGATGACTTATTAGAGTAAATGTTGAGTCAGACTTAAATGGAGCATTTAGAAGTCTAAAATCACTATTTTGCAGCCAATACATTTTGGTCTATTAGTTGAGAGCTTTGACTATTGTTGACCTCGATTTTGCCCAGACCCTTGGTCAAAGGGTTGACTTGGTCAAATTGACCAAGTCGGACCCCGATACCCTCTCCAATAGGCTCGTTGGGTTGAGTCGAGTCTGTTGAGCCCGGGCTTGGACCCTGAGTCAACCCAGTTGACCGAGTCAACCAGTTTGGCCCCTTTAAGCCTAAAATATATTCTAAATTAATTTCATGGGTTTCATGGCTTAATCCCTCATGCTCCTTGACCTAATTGACTGGTTTGACCAAGTCAAAACGTGGACTTGGTCAAATCAAGCCTTTATTAGGTTGAAATAACTTATTAAAGCCCAATTAGATCCCATTCATTGCTCCAATCAATCCCCTTCATTTTGAATTTGGAAACCACGGTCAATTCCCTCTAATTTCCCTCCTAATTCAATCTAGATTAGATCTAGGCCGTTGATCTAGAGCTTAGACACTTAAATAGGAGAAATTAGGTTTCAAGAGGGATCTTTTTGCTCTTGCTCGATCTAGAGACCACCTCAGGCTCTGAGATTTGGCGAGAGTGCTCCCACATCCTTCCTCCACCTTCCCCCACCAAATCTCGGCGTCCTAGGCTCGCTCGCGGCGAGAAATCCGGCGAACCTGAACGAGAAACCGTTCCAAGGCGATTTCCCGTCGATCGAGACTACTTCGGAGTTCGAGCCCAGGAGGAAGATTGTTCCTGCAAGTTCCACGAGTCCAACGAGCCCAAGATCGCCCGAATCCACCCTGTGGATTGAGGTATATCGCAAACCCTAGTTAGAAACACTTAGGGTTAATTACCATCATGATTAGTGCATCTTAATTCAAATAAAATACCCCCCACGGATGCTCTTCACTAGTAGAAGCTAGATCTAAAGTTTCGTTGCATTTGGTGCAGCCGTTTGGGAGAACGAAGTGAAAATCTCCCTAAGCCTTCGGTCCGGCCGGCTGCACGCGCAGGACAGAGTCGGGCCGTCGGATCTCTGATCAACGGACCAGATCTGGTTGTACACGATTCGGATCCGTCCCGCGATACGACCGTTCGCTGTGTTCTTCCGTGTGGCTCGATCACAAACGTTCGTATGAGACGGCGGTTGATCCAATGGCGCGACAATCATTGCCAATGATTACGACGCCGCGGCAATCATTGCCAATGATTACGCGGCGAAGCAATCATTGGCAATGATTGCGCTGAACCGCGGGAGCAAACAGAAGCCGGCCACGCGTCTGACCGCCACCGCCACGTCACCCGCCGCCGAAATTAATTTAAAAAATGGTTTTAAATATTATTTTAAGTATTTTAAAATTCAGAAATCTTCAAAAATTGATAGAAAATTCGTTTTTTATCCGTTTTTGACGCACAATACCTCGTTTTGATCGTATTTTTATTTTCTACATGGTAAAATATTTTTTTTATAAAACTGATTTGTAGATTTTAAGTTATTTCAAAAACAGTTAAAGTACTATTTAAAAAAATATTATTTTTATTTAATTTATTATTATTATATTATAATATTATTATTTTGATTATAATACTAGAAATTATATTATTTTAATTATTTAAATTTGTAAAATTCATAAATTTTGGAAAATTATGAATTTAATTTAAAATTATTTGCATAAGCTGATTCTTGCTTTCTGGACAGATTTCTGTCTTAGATGGCTATTTTGAGTTTTTTTACTATTATTTAAATATTTATTATTATAATTATTTTAAAATTACAAATTATTTTCAAATCTTTTTGAAAGTTCGATCGAGTGTCCAGTGAATCTCTCCTATACTTATGTAGATACAAATGTGATCTATTTTAAATTATCGTATTTTCCAAAAATCTATATAAATATGTATTTATAAAGTATTTTAAAATTACTTTGAAACTACTATTATTTTAAATCATAATTTTTTAGAGATTCACTTTCATGAAATTTTAAACATACCTTCTATGCATGAAGTGCAAATCATGGGGGGAGTGGATTAGTGGATGGTTGAGTTTCAATCATTTACTAATCCCTGTCATTAGTTTTATTTACTTTTTGTCCGTCGTAGCTTGCATGTGTAGGTTGCACCACGAGCACTTAGCTTAGGCTCACCTAGATTTAAGGACATGGTGTGTTTACTGCTTTTATATGTTTCCCATGCATTATTACCTTGAGGGTTAGTGTAAAACGCCATTTAAACCCATATAATGTAGTGACACCTTAAGGACAAAAATTAAGGACTCGTCTAGCGAACTTAGAAATTTTCTAGGGGTTAGGATAGACTCCTGATTGATATGAAAACTTCAACACTTAAACTTAGTGACATCTGAAATATCCCAGAATTTTCTAGGAATTTTTAGGGCTTGTTAGACCCCTTAATTTACTAACCATAATTAACATGCTAAATAAGGCCTCAAGACCTTCCAAAAATTACAATAAATACATTTTAGGTCAAAAAATTACCCATAATATCTCAAACTGACCATAATCTGATCCTTGACTTTAGATAAATAGGGCCCTCTAATTTGACTTCAGGTTGACCCCTAATTTGACCATAGGTGGAATTTACCATTTTGCCCCTAATAATTCATTAAAAATTATGAAAAATCTCAAATTTTCTCCAAACATTTGGGATCACTTCCTTATGTCCTTTCTGACTTTTGGGGGTGATTCTAATCAGTTTGGAACTGATTTGAGCCAAAACTGTAAAATCAGCCCTTTATTAGAGGATTTAGATTATTCCCTTAATACCCTGATCTTTAGAAATCCATAACTAATTGTAGAAAATTCCAAATTAGGTAAACTCATTTGCATTAGACTCCTATTAGGGTCTAGTATTTATTAAAAATTTTAGGTTTCCAAAAAATGGCCTATATTAGAAAGTCAATTTTTTTGTCAACCATAGTTCATTTAGGGCCCGAAACTTCTAAAATTCATAACTTTGCCTAGAAAACTCTGATTCCAGCCTACTACCTGTCTAACTACTCATATTAAGGTCTTATATTTTTCCAAAGTGTTAGGAGACCCAAACCTAACCCATTTCTCATAGTGACTTTTTGGACCCTTAGTCTAGTTCATAGGAGGACCCGGGACTTTCTAAAATTGGCTAATATCACTTGACCTTTAAATATCAGTATCATACGCTCCTAAAACTGATCAACAAATTGAAATAATTAAAATGGATCCTAATCCACTAATATTTGAATTTCAACTAAAATATCTTTTTCAGGCCCCCAACAAACTTAAACTCTAGATAACTTTAACTAACTACCCTACTTAGGACCTATCCAAATCACACCAGCCTTACACACACATAGAATTGTTTGCTAGGGAACCACTTCTAGATCTAGGTTAGGTCTCTAGGTTTTACTTTTCTGCTGTGTGCCAGAGCTTTCTGTGGTTTTCATTGCATGCTGTTTGAAATTGTTGGTGTGTTTGCTTACCTTTTCTGCACTCTGTGGATGATGTGATGAGCGTTAGATTTACCCATAGGTTAGGAGCGTTATATGTATATATATACTGTTCTTCCGTGCAGGTGGTCATGCTCAATGCTAATAAAAGGGGGGAGCATTATCATAATTTCTAATAATATTTTATGCAGGTGCTTGCTCAGCTCCCCTAAATAAAATGAGGGCTAAATTAATAATTATAACTGCACAGATGGAGCTGGTTAGCTCTCATAATTAAGAGCATGGCTTGGCACAGGGTCAATGGTTTGAGCATTTTTATTTCCATATAACTGCTTGTGATTTTTATTAGGATAACCATGCAGGGAGTCTAAAATTTTCCTTCTTTTAAATGGATGTAATAATTTGTAATAATAGTTAAGAGTTGTGAAAATGCACTCTGAGTGGGATATTCTTATCCAATTCGAATTCCAAAAGGAGAAGGTATCCCTAAAGGGGAGAGTCTTCTTCCATTTGGAAGAACGAGTTGGATGGCTTTAGATATCCAAAAAGAAAAGGCAATCATCCCCAAAAGGGAGAATTGTCTCTTCATTTGGATATTCAAGCCACGACGGATCCAAG
>NW_021543134.1:117557-177641 GCF_001605985.2 Dendrobium catenatum
GAGTCCGGATAATCTGGCCTATGAGGATGAAGTGCCGGACCTAGGGAGACCCAGTCTTTTCAAAAAATTATTTTTATAAGCCTGTTTTTAAAATTCTATAGCATTCATGAGCTGACAATTCAACTAGCATGCATTGCATTAGTAACCAACTAAATAAAATTTAATTGCATTAGCTAGGAGCATCTGACCCACATAAGTCCAGGACCACTTAGGAAATTCTCTAGATGTTAGTCCAACTTTCAAAGAACTGTACCACCCACCCATCTCTCATAACTAACTTGACAGCATGGTTTTAAAGCGACTAGGTGGTTAGCTGGCTCCCCAATCCAGGCCGGAATAAGACCAGATCTTTGCACTGCATTAGCTAGGACACGGGTCTTAGTGTTGTGTAGAACACTAAGCCCAATCTAGATTTAGGATTCGAGGTTACTACATTCGGTCTCGTAGTATGCCTAAAATAGTAGGTAGGTCTCTTCCTTTTAGGGACTATAAATCCTACTTATACGCATCACAGGATGACGTCACCTCTATCTTTTCTCTCACGCATATGATTGAGTGCTTGATTTCTTTTTCTCCAGTTTTCTCTTTAGTACCCTAGAGCCTCCAAGTGCTGGTATGAGCCATGCATGTTGATTCAGCCCTTCGGACCTTTCTTCCCTTTGAGGTGGATTTCCTAGTCTTCACCCATGTGCCAATCCCACTTTAGGAGGGGATAATGTATGATCCTTAATCGAGAGTTTTCTCAGGCTCTGGCCTGGGATGTAATTAACTACGGGGGCTTGCGCCCGTGGGAAACTCAGTCCCACATCTACTAAACCCCATTCGAACTACTGTATCGGATGGGGGAAACCCGTGATTAGGTCATGTATATTACTACCCATTGGGGTGTGTTGGCGACAGCCTCTATCCTCAATGGTTAGTCGTATGCACGATCTAATCTGTCCCTTCCAATCGACCCGTTCACGCGGTGCTCTTTCGCTCTTTCGGAGGTCCACAACTATCAATCAAGAATTTTGCTAGTTGGAATTCAAAATGTCTTGAGCTTCAGTGGGTGTTGCTGCTCTAACATTCTTCAACTGCATTACTGGTAGCATTCAAATCAGGATGATCTGCCTCCATCACAATATAATCTAAATTTTGGCCTTTTGATCTCAGATTTCAACAACTCTTCTAAGCATAACCTAAGGCCATTACATATTTGAAGGAAATAAGAGAACATATATGAATTCACTTTAAACTTTTCATTGTATCTTTGAGCTAAACTCTCATCTTCATAGCATCATTTTCTTCCTAAGTTTTCTTTAGTTGGAGTTAGACGGTCTCTTAGACTTTATTTTGGATAACTTTTTTATGGCTTTTTAAAGTAGTTTTTTAGTAAAAAAAATTTGTAAATTAAAATTTTTTGTACTAGAAAGTTTTTTTATAAAACAATAAGAAAGCATTTGACTTTTTAAATCAGTTTTCTAGTACAAAAATTTCTTAAACTAATTTTTCTTTTACAAAAAACGTGGCAACATAGATCAAAATCTATCATCATTGACCAGCTTTGTCTTGTCATAATCTTGAAAAGATCGGAGCTCCTCAAAGTCCAAGGAGTAGCTGGAAAGCACCAGCATTCATCATTGTCAATCTAAAAAAAGAACCCGGGATGCCACAGGGGACCATCCAACAGGATAAATCTAGAGAAATAAGTCACCCAACGCAAAAACCAGAGAGCCATCGACGGGGCACAAAAACTCAGTGCAACAGATGTTGAATAAGATGTAGGTTTTTTCATTTAGAAACTTTTAAAAGAACTGCACTCTTGATCCTCTTCAAAATTGTGGCCTAGCAATCAAAAGAATTCCCAAATAACCTATCATTCCTAGCTCTCCAATAAGATAGATAGCAGCGCAAGTGAGAAGACATAAATAATTCTTTTGTTGCTTACAGACCCCCAATTCATCAATAAGGGAGAAAATTGTGAGATGTTTGGGCGAAAAAGCAGAGAGTTTGTCTGTGGTATCAAAGCCTTGAGGATACCAAAAGTATAATCACATTCAAAGAAGAGAAGTGAGTGAGATTCCAATTCCAAAGAGCAGAAAGTACAGTTTGAATCCACAGAAATACCTCTCCGGTTTAACTCATTAGCAGTTTTCAGACAGTGTTTAACCGCTAGCCAGGTGCAAGCAGAGAAATAAAGAGCAAAACATTTGTGCCAAATATACTTATGCCAGTAAACCTTAGGAAGATCAGAAAAGGCTTGCATGCTGAAATTCCTAAAAACAAGTTTGTTAGAAGGGAGCCACAGACATGCTAAATTGCCATCATCAATAGGCACAATGGAGATGCTAGATCTAATGCCACTAGGTAAAGTTAGAGGGGGATTCCAATGACCGTTAATGATACAATCTTTAACCTGCAGGGGATATATGCCTTGTTCATCAAAACTCAAAGAGAGATCACTTGAAATTTCCATAACAGCCTTCCCATGGCACCATGGATCCCACAAAAAGGAGAGCTTAGAGAGGCTCTGCACTTTAAAGCTAAAACAATGTCTCAGTTTCTTTGCCACCCCACAAACAAAATTCTAGTACACAGAGTTATGTTTATCACTGGTAGTAGGATTCCAAAAGGATAGGTATTTTGATCTCCACCAACTAAAAAGCATGCTATCAGAATTGAAAAACTTCCAGATCAAAGAGCAGCCAAA
Organism: Dendrobium catenatum; assembly: GCF_001605985.2. Lineage (NCBI taxonomy): Eukaryota > Viridiplantae > Streptophyta > Magnoliopsida > Asparagales > Orchidaceae > Dendrobium > Dendrobium catenatum. Next base: position 120,250 of record NW_021543134.1, read on the forward strand.
GGCATGGTATAAAGAGTTAATGGCAGAGATGCCAAGCCCACCAAAATCCTTAGGAATGCAAATGTCTTTCCAAGCAACCATATGAAGTTTTCTCTTGAAAATATCACCATAAATCAAGAATCTTGAACAAATTCTATTAATGGTTTTACAAAGAGCTTTGAGGATAATGGCCCCTCTGATCCAATAGGCCAGAGTGTTATAGATAGTGAACTTCAAGTATTGAATTCTACCAGAAAAAGAGAGAGATTTGGCTTTCCAACCATCGAGGGAACAATACAACTTTTGCAAAAGTGGCTGAAAGTCAGAATTGTGCAGTATTTTGTAGTGAATTGGGATTCCTAGGTATTTAATGGGGTTGTAGGAGAGGGGAACATTTAAGATAGTAGTAATGAATGATGCCATAGAAACATTTCTAGAAAAAATAATACTACTTTTCTCAAAATTAATCTGTAGACCCGACACATAGCCAAATCAGGTTAACAAATCCTTAAGGGCATAAGCATTATCAGGAGATGCAATACCAAACACAAGGAGGTCATCAGCATAAAGCAGGTGAGAAATGGAGGAGCTATTAACAGAGATGTCCTGAAAAGAATTATTGATATAAGCTTCCTCCAAAAGAGTAGAGAGCCCATCCATTTCAATATAGATAAGATAAGGAGAAAGTAGACAACCTTGTCTAAGACCTGAAGAAGAGTTAAAGAAACCCTCCAAGGCACCGTTAATAGATATGGAAAAATGAACGTCATTGATACAACCTTTAATCCAAGAGATGAAGGTTAGAGGGAAACCTTTTTGAATCATCCGGATAAGAAGGAAGCATCTAGAAATCGTGTCAAATGCTTTATGGATATCAAATTTTGCACATAATAATTTCTTCCTAGTTTTGCTCTTGAATTCCTCAAGTAACTCAGAGGCTAAGATAATGTTATGAGAAATAGATCTGTTCTTTATAAAACCTGCTTGGCTATGATGAATAATGAAAGGCATGATCACTTTCATCCTATTGGCAAGTATTTTAGCCACAATCTTATAAAAAGTGTTGCAATGAGAGATCGGTCTATAATCTTAAATGGTGGCAGCATGGGGTCTTTTTGGTATCAGGGTAATAGCAGTTGCTTTGGTTTGCTTAGGCATAGAACTAGTAGAAAAGAAATAAAGCACAGCCTAACTAAGTTGCTTGTCAATGGTATTCCATGTAGCTTTATAAAAATCATAGGTGTACCCATCGGGCAAGGCAGAATTGGAGAGAGAGGAGAAAACTATAGACTTTCATCCATAGTAATAGGCTCTGTCAATAGCGATAAGAGGGAAGAAGGGATCTTCCCTCTAGTTGGGATAGTGATAGTGTCATGTAAGAGAGAGGTGTTGGTATTGAATAAGGTTATGAAGTGTTGTATAGAAATCTCTCTGATATCTTTGGGATTAGATATCACTCCATCACTGGTGGTTATATATTTAATTTGATGTGGTTGATATTGCGTCTCACATTGATTCTGGAATACATAAATTTTAAATCATCTTCCCCACTAGTAAGCCAAGCAGTTTTTGCTCTTTGGGTGATCCAATTAGACCAGGCATAATTGCAATTCACAAGCTTGGAGTTGATAATTTTTAAAGCAGCATTGAGGTCGTGATATGAAGGGTTCTTCTGAATTTGTGATAGGCATTGATTTTGGGCAATATTGAGATCCTTAACATTCTATTTGAGGCAGTTTGAAGTGGCCCAGGGTTTTGTTTTGATGTGCCATTTAAGAGTTTTTAGTTTATGATAGAAGGAATAAATGGGGCTGCAGTGTGTTGTTGGGAGAAGGAGGCAATAAGAATGTCCCAAAAATCTGGTAAGGTGGCCCAATAATTTTTATAAAGAATCATGGTTTTGTGGGTTGGGGGGGGGGGGGGGGGAGAACACGAAGGGGGAATGATAAGAATTTGTGGATCATCGACATTATAGAAGCAATTGGGGAAAGCTTCAAGCAAGACATCATTAGCTAACACCCTGTCAAGTCTGATGTGAATCAGGTCATTAGATATTTGATTGTACCACGTGTAGTAATGACCAACAGAGGATAACTCATGAACCCTAATGTTGAATATCATATTGTTAAAATCCACCAATTTGCTATTAGGAAGAGCAGTTCCCACCATCTTTTTCCTGCGGGAATCCATAACAGTTGAAGTCTCCTAAAATAATCCAGGGATGAAGATGCTGATAGAAAGATCAGTTAACTGCTTCCAAAGCAGCTGCCTATCAATAATAGATTTGGAGGCGTAAATGACAGAGACGTAGAAAGCCACAGTGGGGCCTGAGAAAAGGATGCCATGGACAAGTTGACTGGAGGTAAAAAAAGGCTAAAAATTAACCTTCAGTGGATTCCATTTAATCCATATTCTACCAGGGTTCGAACAAGAGAAATTGTCGTGGGATGCTTCATTACTGAAGATTGAGTGGGAGGAGAGGAACCAAGGGTCCAAAATCAAATGTGGATAAATATTTGCTTCAAGTATAAAAATAAGGTCAATGTTGCGTTCTTTGACAAAATGTCTGCAACACAGAACCTTGTCCGGATTGTTAAAACCATGGACATTTAAAACTCCCATAGTTGGCAGGATCATTGAGACTTCTGTTGGGGGTGGATGCCTTTTTGGCCTGCTTTGCTCTTATGTTTTTGTTGGTGTGGGTGTTGGCTTTAATTTATGTTAGGGGCATGTTATCAGAGCTTAGGGGGGTGTTGGCTGAGAAGTAGGAGGTAAAGGTGTCTTAGGGATAATTAATCGGGGTAGAGGGGCAATATGAGGACGACGGCTTGAGCTCCTATCGCGTGGACGAGGAGGTTACGGAGGGGGAGGTGTGGGATTTTTGGTGCAACTATTAGGAGAATGTAAGATAGATCCATAGTGGGAGCAAGGCATAGGTTTTCAGTCGTATAGGACCGATAGAGGGGAGATCTTCCCATCCACATAAATGTAAATCTCATATGGGAGAGGGGAAGAGCTACTAACCTGAATGTAGACACGTGCAAAACTAAGTCTAGTTTTTGCTGCCGTAAGGGCATTGACAGCCAGTGGTATCCCAACAAAACTTGCAATTTTAGATATTCCTTATGGTGTCCAACAAGAAAGGGGCATGTTCTTGATTTTGATCCAAAGAGGTGTGTTCAGGAATTCTTCATGAATAGGATCGAAATCCTGTGTCCATTTCTGGAGAATGAAAGGCTTGCCAAAGAAGAACCAAGGTCCTCCTGACCAAGCCGTTTCGTACTCTTCGACAGTAGTGAATTTAAGGAGAAAAAAGCCATCGTCTAGTGTTAGAAGGTAAAGGGACCCTTTGAGGGTCCAGGAATGCTTAATGGTGGAAAGGAGGGACTCATAGAAGGGTCTACGTCCAATGGAGTATCAAACTATGGATAATGACCATTCTGGTGCTCCAGCTTCGAACTGGGTTTGGGTGAATAAGGCAATTGCATTGGTGCTGGGAACGTTGGCCAGAGAGGAGGAGAACTTAGTTGAGACTTGAGACTGAGTAGCTAAGAGGAGCTTCTAGTCCATAGGAGGAAGGCGGCAAGAGCGACACGGGAGAAAACCCTAAAATCTCTAAGCTTCTCTCTCTAAACAATTAGAGAGAGCGAGCATCAACACTTGAGTGAGACAAATTCTAAATGCTCATTGCAAAGGTAATGGAATTAGCCGAAATATTCCTCGTTAAGAAATTATCAAAAGTTTTAAGTCCCTCAACCAATGTTAACCAGGCATAAACAGAAAATCACAAGGAATGTTTTTTAAAAAATTAAAAAAAAAAGCAAAGTCACCAATTAAATGGGGAACTTACTGCTGACTCAGATATACTGAGTCTACTGTGGCTGTAGCAAGTTGCCCGTATAATCACAACTAAAAATTAGAGGTATCACCACATAAAAAACGGGCTTTCCAGACGGCTTTGTCTGCCAATAAATTTATTGCATCAGTTTTAAAACTAATGCCTGACCGCCACTTGGTTTAAGTCGCTGTTGTAGATGGCATATAACAATGGTTTTAAAATTGCCGTGACAATATGCTACGGAGTAATTCAATTTTTAGTGAGTTATATATATATATCAAATTCTTAAAATTTTAATATATTTATTATCAAATTGTTTATAATTATTTCGAGTATATCAACCACCTGAATAAATTTTTTTACATATTTTATATGCTAGCATCCAATTATTATGGTACATAAGTAAAACAAAATTAATAGAATTGGATGATTTATTTATATTATTAGTAATTAGATGGCATATTCATAAACATGAAATTTTGTTGTGATATATTAGTTAAAATTCCTTAAATTCTAATAATTTTTTTAGACTTCTGAAATAGTTTAATTTAAAAAAATATTTTACTATAAATGATTCGACATGACTAAATCAACAGCAAGTTGCTTATTTAATGGGTGACTTTACATGTGTTTTAATTTTTTTATGATACTTAATTATATAATTAGATTTTTAAATGATAACTATCAAAATTTACCCCAGATAAAATTAGGGCATTTTAAAAAAAGGAGCCTCTTTTAAATTTAAATTAGTTTAAGGAGCAAATTAATGAAAAATTTTAAAAGGGAACAACTTTGATCGGAAACCGAATTTTACTTTTCTAGTTTGTAAAAATTCTTAATTTTTTCCATAAATTATTTTCTGATTTGAAAAGAAAGTGGAACATGAAATAACAGTTTCTTATGGAACTGAATTAAGCTCTCTAGTGTTGCCACCTCTCCCTCATTCTGGTGTGGCTTACCCTGGAAGAAGAGAGCGAGAGTGAGAGGGAAGAGAGAATAGACCAGTTCTTAGTTATTTTTGTCTGTCGCTTCTATTATAAAAAGTCTTCTGATCGTTGTAAGTAATCCAATTCTTACTTTAAGTTTTAATGATTTTGAGTTTGATGAGTTTAATTTTTTCTAAATCGATAAAAATATATTATTTACTAATTTAACACACTTTTGTCAAGTAATTTTTTATATATGATAAATATAAAATTTATGAATATTTTGACTGTTATATTATTAATTTTTTTTGGGTAAAATGAAAGTTATGATTTTCTGAAGCCATTGATTATAATACAAATTTTCTTAGATTGATAGACTTTAGTATTTCATATTGCATTTCATGCATGAAAGGGAGATTGATACAATTGATCTGAAATAAATGTAATGCATACATGTAAGCACGGAAGGCTAGCTGTTAACACTATAATTAATTTGGGTTGACCGTTAAAATATAATACTCTGTGTAAAAGGATGAGCCAATAACTTTCTCTTAAAGATTATTTGTGATATTATCTCAATTTTAGTATGTAATTGATGACTGATCTAAGCCTATGGCTAGGGGGTGACGACTCTTAATGATTTATTAAAAGTCTCCTGAAATGATAAAATGATAAAAATATTATAATGATAATGATAAATTCAGATGAGGGAATAAAAATACCACATTAAAATTGGATGTCCTACATTGTTGAACCCTATATTAAATCATACACTGATGCATACATACATTAATGAGATGCAAGATGACATTGATAATTAGGATAACATATGAATGGTTACATGCACCGATTTATATTTTAGATAATTGATAAGATAGACAAGACTGATTCTATATATTGATGACATTGACACCTACATGATCATACATAAATATTTATTTATTGATTACTGATTTGATTTTTGATGTATTTATGTTCTCTCACCTGTCATTGATTTATAGATTTAAGTGTGTTGATTCTTATTTTTCGTTATTGTTCATATCGAATCGTATAAGTGATGATTATGCATTAACATTGATTCTATTGATTGAGATGAGTATGTGTATTGATTTTTTGATCTTATATTGAAAGCTTTTGGGAGTTTTGGTGTTCCTACTGAGCTTTGTAAACATTTTTTTTTTCTAATTAGTCAAAATGACCATTTGCTGGGCTTTGTAAGCCTATTTCATGGTTTTACAGATTTTAGTTCAGGGAAGGGGTCATGACCGTATGGAGTGAGTTTGATTGAGATCCTCATAGTCTTCTTTTGATTTTGTTATGTATTTTTTTTAAATTCTTTTTTATTCATGAGCTTTAAATTCTTTTTTGTTCATGAGCTTTTGAAAGATTAGTGATTGTTAGTCATCTCATAACTATTGTAAATGAGATTTTGGTGAATGAATATAGTGAAATGTTTTGTGTGTATGACATTTAATTATTTTTATTGGATATTGATTTATATTCATGATTTATAGAAACTCTGGTTGATGGCTAAAAAGATATAATAGACGATTCTTCCAAATTAAATTTTGGATCATGAGAGTGATGATGTCAATGCATTTGGGGCAGAATATTTATATGAAGGAGGACTTGAGGACTCAACTTTTTATGTTGCAAATCTAGGAGGTTAACTTCTAGATTTACTTAGACATTTTTAATTTTTTTATGTTTGAACTGAAATGAACAACAAATTGAAAACTATTTATTTTATCTTTATTTCATAAATGTGAGTTCTCATTGCCTTCAAGGATTTTATAGTGTACAAGCATCTTTGTAATTGTTATTGTTCTTATTTTCAATCTATCAATGTTTTTCCTTATTTTACTTCAACTTATAGTACTTTGTATTTCATGTTATTTAGATAATATTAATGTCCATTTCTTCATCTCACTTTTAGAATTTCACCTATTGGAGGAACAGACTAGAAAATTTGATGGAAAAGTTATATTCATCGTTATGAAGAAGATGTTAGTTACGCAAACAATGCATAATTTTCAAAAATGAATTATTTTTAATTAATTGTGTAAGTTTTATGCTTCATCATTTTCGATTCTATCTAATTTTATGTCACATATTTGGAATTCTTGCATTATTATTATGCTAATTTTATTATTATTTTAATAAAATTAGTGTTTATTACTTCATCTAGTTTGACTTTGGTTCTACCTCGATCGAACCATCGATCGAATTGTGAACTTCTCTGATCCTTCTGATTCGTTGTCTAGTCTGATTTTCATAAACTTGACATCAGCCTTTAATTCAACTTAGATTTCTACAGTTCCTTGCTAGAACACATTCAGTTCAAATTCGAAACACTACGACATTCGGTCGATCGTGGCGACCATCATGGTTTTATTATCCCTCCATAGATATTGGATTATTGCAACACAAACCACTGCAACTACAAAGGCACCAATAAGTGAATAGTAAGTTTTCAATTCCTTAAATATTTAAGTTCTATTGAGAATTAGATCGTTTAATGTTCATTTCATTCTCTACAAATCCATATATACCAACTTAAATATCTAATTAAAAAAAATTATAATTTTATTTTGCCAAAAATGTTTCAATATAAAAGTCAAAGAATACATATGATACCCCATAACTTCAATTTACAAATAATTTTTTCATGCATTTCAATTTAATATAAAGGAAAAAATAATTAACTTCATCATAAAATAATATTCAAAAGAAGTAAAATTATTTAAAAAATAAGAAAATGTATAGTCAACAAGAAATTAAGGCTTAGTTTAGGATAGTTTTTTGGTACAAAAATTTTATTTTTATTAAAAAAAAATTATTTTAAGAAACAGTAAGAATAAATCATAAATGTTAAACACATAATACCTCAATTATAACATTAAAAAAATAAAGAATGGAATGACAATAAGGGGAAGGTATCTCATGCTTTGTATAAAAGTTAATAGCTTCATATAAAAATAATTACTTAAAACTAAATTATATAAAATAAATTAACAATTAAAAGAATTTTCATATTCTAAAATTACTATTCAAAATGCCCACCAAAATTACAATATTAAGAAAATTATACGAACATTTAAACCTATATCACATCAATTATTAAGTTCATCATCATAAAAATTAAAATAAGAAATTAAAAAATACCAAGTCGCCGCAAAGTAGGGGTGTTATTTAATGACGAGGCCGAATAACCTGACTCGAACGCGGCTTAGGAAATTCGGGTTTGGATTGACCAGTTTAAAAAATTGGGTCGTGTTCAGGTCAATCAAATAACTTGAATTTGACCCGATTCCCTGTCCCGCGCTTGCGCATTCGCATAACCTGCGCTTGCTTCACACGCACAAACTCATGCTCACAGTCTCGCCCCAGCCATGTGACTCGCGCTCACATGCTTGAAAAAAAATAAAGAAATGTCTTCTCAAAATGGCGCTTTGGGCTTCTCAAAACTTCTCCTCGAGCCCTTCAAAGCCCGGATCCTGTTCACGTGCTCCTTATCCTTGATGGAAAGGCAAGGATCATTTGATGGATTACTCAGCCACTCCATAACAAGCTCCTTAACATTGCTCCGCCCAACGATCTGACATCCTGTTCACATGCTCCGAGCTCCGTGCAGCTCAAGCTCCTTCCCAAAAAAAAAATCTCTGTGTTTTTCAAGATGAAGGAAAGTATCAACACCAGTTGTTGAAACTTTATCAAGTTTGTGCACAGGCGTCCGTCTCCGGTCTCCAGTCGCTTCAAGGTGGGATCAATTTTGAGAGCACGTTTGCCAAATTTGAAAAAAAAAAAGAGAGAGAGATTGGAAGAACGCTGCCGGGTCGGGTCAACCCGGCAACCCGGCCGGGTCGGGTCCGGGTTGAAATGTCCGACCCGTTTGTAAAAACGGGTCGGGTTCGGGTTGACCCGTTTAGATACGGGTCGGGTCGGGTTCGACCTGAACCCGGCGGGTTGACCCGAATTGACACCCCTAGGATCCAAAATTGATCTGAAAACCTATTTTGACACCTCTACTGCATACGTAAGTCACCATCCATGAGGCAATGATATGATAATTTAAAATTTTCCCCCAATTTTCAATTAATTAAAATTTAAATTTATCTTATCTTTAATTTTTGCCATAAAGCTTATTCGCAGTCCAATCTTTTTTTTTTATATACTTTATTGATTCCTTTTCAGAATCCACATAGAGGAATTAAAAAATGCAAAAGAAACAACATGGTCATTTACTTCCAATTGCTCGCTTGATCCTTGCCTCTTCTGTGTAATGGCAACAATCCTAATAGAAAATTAGTTGCCTCAGTTCATTATTAAAAGCTTTTATGGTGAGAAAATAGAAGGCCTACTTCATGGTAAAAGATGTCATGTTCATATTTTATGTTCACAACTTAATTTAAATCAGTTCATATTAACTCATCATGTCTCACATGCACTTGTCATAGTGAACTCGCTAACCTATTGAGCTTCGTTTGTGACAGCTTCTTTATTTCTTTTTAAAGCAGCTTCTAAGCACAAAAATTTATAGCTTAAAAAATTTTCATATTAAAAAATTATTTTAAAAAATAGTAAGAAAATTGTCTCAAATAAACCTTAGCCTCATATGATGATTATGCTCGCTTATCTAGACCCCTCGACGTTACTACTCGTCAGAAGTCCACCAACAAATACAGAGTTGACTAGTAACTTAAGGCGAGTATGTATCTTATTTGAAAAGTCTTAATTCACACTAAATGTAATTGAATGGATATAATCAAATATCTTTTATTTTATGCTTGGCCTAATTATATTACTTCGCTACACATTGTTGCACAGCTCTAAAGCACTGCTACATGATGATCAATAAAATTTTAATCTTGATGTAAAGATTAGAATATTAAAGTTTCATTTGTGACGGCTTTCATACTTATTTTTTAAATTAATTTTGTAATAAAAAATTTTTAATTCAAAAAAAAATTGTATTAAAAGAATAAAATTAAATACAACTTTTCCAAAGCTTTTGACCACTTTTTGGTCGGCTGCATGAATAGGATAGCGCGAATCTTAAATATCTTTTATTTCTTTTGCCGAAAGTGGAAATGGTGTGATGCTATCATTGATACATTCTTCTCTCCACGTTTGAGTGGGGAGAAGGAAAAGAAAACTCATATAAAGGAGTTGGAATAGTTTATATAGGAAGAGAATTTATTGAATTTACATTAAGATGAATATCACATATGAATTGTCATATTGATTAATAGAGCATAAATTTTAATATATGTCCAACGATAATTTTTCCTTTCAATACTAACTTTCTTTATGATACTATATTATGTTTTTTTTAATATTAAGCATTAGAACATTCTTCTAAATATAGATTTTATGAGAGAGATTACGATTTTGTTCGGGATGATTTTATTACTGTTTCTTAAAACAGCTTTTTAGAACAAAAATTAAAAATTTTATACTTAAAAGCTGCTTTAAGAAGACATCCAACCCAAAGGAAGCCTAAATGAAACATGATTAGAAAATCTCTTACATTTTTTGGTAGTATTGTTGCTAGAATTAGAAAATTTTAGGTATTTTTAACAAATAGATATTATTAATAAGATAATAATATTGTTTTAATTGATAGTAATTGTGGATTTAATGAGGGCCGGAGGATTAGGTTAAAAATATAAGTGACAATTTATTTTCAATTGCTTAACTATCGCACAAGACTTTACCCACCTTTCTCATTGTTGGACTTTATTGCTCCCACTGTTTGTGCCGCTTGCTATACGCATTGCCCACTATTTGTCAAATCTTACCTTACTATATTGCATTGAAATTTTGCTTTGATAAGTTTTTTGTTTTGCTTTAATGTACTTAGATTTTTTTTTTTTGAAGCTCTCTTAGGCATGGATGTCTTCTCGGTTTGATTATGTTAGATGTATGTTGGTATGATGTTATCAATTTCACCTCTTACAATTTCCTTCGAAAAGATGTTAAGAGGCAATGTTTTTTCCAATAACTAATCATCGTGTCAAGACTCCTTTCTGAGATAAATCAATGATTTTTGTTATTCCTTAGATGAGGAAATTAATTTTCTTGACAAACTATTCAAGCTTTGATTGATTGAGAAATTTTCAATTGATTGTCCTTCCATGGATGCAATTATTGTTCATTTAATAAACTTGGGCTTCTTGGATAAATTTCCATAAGGTTGTTGGATCCTAGGCCATCAAAAATCTCAAGTGGAGCACTCTTTTGATTGTCTAAGAAGAATCATTTGTAGATTTTATATGAGTTTTCTTTCCATATCTTCATATTGGCTTTGTTTATCATCTATTAACATACTATTAAATATATTTTCAATAAACCTTTGAAGATTAAAAATGCTAATGTTTAGGTGGAACATTATAATATTACTCATTATTTTGTTAAAGTGATCTTACTTGGTAATATGACCAAATGTTATTGATAATAAGCGATACTCTAGCATTTACTTTCCTATTATGTTACCATTGAACTTTAGGACATATTGTTTCCAAATATTTTACTTTACAACTTAAATAGTAAAATGCAGATGATGTTTTATCTAAGAGAAAGATGGAAGTGTTGCTTGGGAACCCTAAAAAGTAGACTAATGATTGCATTACAAAAGATAATACTAATTAAAATTAGAATTCTAGGTTATAAGGCTAATTCTTTGGTCAACTAGATAATCGAAATGGTTGATCTCTCTCTTTATATACACACTTTGAGTTAAGATGTAGATATTGGAGAGGTTGTGGTTTAAAGTGCTTATGACTTTTAAAAAATAAATAGGGGGTGGGGGGGGGGGGGGGGGGGGTTAATTGATATTTTTTAAAAAAATATTTTACTTAAGATCAAAATGAGATATGCAGAAACGCTTAAGAGAATAAAATATTCAAGCAAAAAAAAAAAGTAAATAAGATTTTTTTTCTTTTTCATTTCAAAACAAAACTTTAACCTGAGATTTATCACCCAGAAATTCTTTCTCAAAGATAACAAAAAGTAAACCATAATGCAGTGAAATAAATTATAAGAAAGTAAAAAAGTACGCAAACTAGATTTATAATAGTTCAGTCAAAATCGACCTATGTCCACTCCCAAAAGGTCATCCGCTTTGGGTAATGCACTAAAGTGACTTTCATTTAACTTATAGCTAGACGGAGAAGCTCTTCTCCCTTACCAGGTGGAGAGTGGATTATACAAACTCTAAAGAATATTCTTCCTTCCACCTCTCGACCCGGCATAGATATCATCCCTCCATCAACTCCTCACTCCGGCCAAGATGTTGATACCTCTTTTAGCTTCTTACTCAGGAGGATATGTTGATCCCTCTTTTAGCTCCTTGCTATGATGTAGATGTCATTGCTCCTTCCACATCCCCACTCGACGGAGATGCTAATCCCTAGCCTCATTGGCTAGCAAGTCTTTTTTCCAAAGACTTATCTTTATAAAGCTCTTGTCTAAGAGCTCCACCAAACACAATAGGACGACCTAAGATGTAGGCTAACAAGAGCAACCTTATTAATACCCTCACACCCCTTGACTCCCTCAACACGAACTCTCCCTCAACCTCACTTCCTTTTTTTCCCTTGTGATGTGAACACCCTCCAAAGCTTTCTCTAGGAAAGAAAAAACATCTCTGACTACTTAACCCCTGATCTCATGTTTGTTATGAAAATTAAAGTGGGTTATTTAAATGAAAATTTTAATTTTTAAATAAATTGCTATAATTTGACTGTTGACATGCATATTGTTCATTTGTCGTGCTTCAAATTTAGTTGTAGGTTTTGGTGATCTGATGGGCTTTTTAAGCTCATTATATGTGGTTATATAATTTCATGTCAGGGCTGGCGAACATGAGTGTGAGGCTAGTTATGATTCTGAATCCAGGTTTAGTTTCTTTTTATTATAATTATTCTTTTGTACTCATAACATAATAGTTATGATATGATTGCATAGATATAAAGTATTGTATGTTATAGAAATCAAGATTTTGGAAATGAATATAGATGTGTACATTAATATTTTGAATTATATAATCTAATTTGATGTTTATTAGTGATAAATTATATTAGATAGTTCTAGTTGCTGTTTATTAAAAGATAAATAAATAATTCTTCTAATTTAGATCTTGGGGTATCACAATTGGTATCAGAGCATAGTTGTTGGAAGAAATGATTGTTACTAGAGCTATAAGAATTTATTGTGTGTTAGGTATAATGAGTAGCTTAAGGTGCATTATTTTACATGCGTAATTGATTACATAATTGAATGACATGTGGTAAAATGAACTACATAAATGTATGATTTTTGATGAGTTTTAGTTTTGATTTGATTTTATTTGAGTTTTGATTGTATGGAATTTCTTTATATCAATTTTTTACATAAATCCTTTACGGAATTGTCAGGGATGACATTTTTTATAAGGTGGGTAGATTATAATAACATGTATATTTTGACCCAAGTAGATAATTTTTTTTCTGGATTCAATATAATTCCAAATAACAAACCATTTTCTCTTTAGTATTTTGATTGAAGTATATTACTTACTTAAATTTTTTCATAATTTTTTAGCACTGGTGAAAATTCTTTAGAAATTGATAATTATCGATACAAGTGAGGATTTGGGATTGTCAAGTGTCTCTTTTACAAACTGATTTCACCTATATTTTTTAAATAAAATGATTTATTTTATGGATATTTTTATAACTTTTGAAGTTCTAAAATATTTTATTTGAATTTTATACAGTGAAAATTAATTAAATTAATTATAATATTAAATTATTATTTTTAATAAATATCCTAAGTAACTAAATCATTTTAAAGCTTATCCCTTAAGTCATATCGGTAATAGAGACTTGTATGTGAATTAAGAGAGAGAAGGTAAGAGAGAGAAAAAAAAGAAATTCAAATTTGGATGTCACAGAGCGATTTTTGTTTGTAAGCCCAATTAAGAGATTTAGTCATCTCATTGTAAGTATCATTTACCATATTTCTGATATCAAAGATTTAATATTTTTAGTATTTTTCTGATCAAAATTATGTTTCCGTTACAAAAAAACTCAAATAATTATATATTAACAAAACTTTCACCATATAATAATTTGAATGTTATAAAGATCACGATTATAAGTATTTTGAGTATTTATTTGAGATTTTTCATAAGATGATTCTAAAAATACAATGATTTTTATACAACAACATCAAGCCTTTATCCCACTACGTGGGGTCGGCTACATGAATCCTTTTTCTCCATTGTGTCCTATTAAAAGTCAAATTTTTATTTATTTTGACGTCTAAAAAAAATAGTGTAGAACAATAAAAATTTTAAAAATATCAATTTATATAATTCCTGATATTTTGATATTTTTTAAAAAATGTGCATTTTTTAATAGGATTATTTGTTGTCTACCCTTATGATATTTTGACATATTCTTAATTAAGCTTAATTATACATTATTTTTTTCAATGTATTGAAAATAGATGTGGATATGTGTTCGAGTAATAGCTGGCCACTATTAATGTTATAATATTGTAATAACAATGTACGTGTGTGAAACAAATAAGTAAAGACTAGTTGATCCGTTGGATGGAGACTGATTGACATGTATAGGATGGTGGGCCGACATACTTTCTTTTAAATAAAGTGGTTTGATGTTATCATCTACTAATTCACGTGATTCACTGATTGAGAGTTGTAAGGAGATCATTATTGTGCCGAGAACAAAGAATGATCACTCTATCTATTGAGCCAACGATTTATTAATACATATACTAACACTGAGAAATACTGTAATAGTCATGACTTCTTACTTGTTTAGTGTGACTATTGAAATGCATGCTTTTAAGGCATTGTTCTTATTATTGTATGAATTTATTGTTACTTCACAAATTTATTATTATTGCATTATTATACTGCTCATGCAACTGGATTGTTATTATTGCTGATATAGATATTGATAATATTTGATACTACTGATTCATTGTATAATAAGTATGTAACATACTAAACATGTAAAATACTAATTTGATACTGATATATAATAATTAGATAGCATGTATATATTTTTATATAATTTTATTATATTGATTTAATTTTAATAGTCTTTACTAATATTTTGATTTGATATTTTATTTGATTTCTTTAAGGCATTGTTCTTATTATTATATGGATTTATTGTTACTTCACAAATTTATTATTATACTGCTCATGCAACTGGATTGTTATTATTTCTGATATAGATATTGATAATATTTGGTACTACTGATTCATTGTATAATAAGTATGTAACATACTAAACATGTTAAATACTAATTTGAAACTGATATATAATATTTAGATAGCATGTATATATTTTTATATAATTTTATTATATTGATTTAATTTTAATAGTCTTTACTAATATTTTGATTTGATCTTTTATTTAATTTCTTTACTAATTGGTATTACGGATAAAATAATTTCTTTATATATTTGACACTTGTACTAGTTTACTGCTTTATAGGATTCTATAATATAGTATTTTAATGTTTATAGATTCTACTACTATTGCATGTGAAATTTACTGATTATGCACTGATTCAATGATCATATGGATGCAACAGCTATGATTTGATTATTGACATGCATATTGCTCATTTGTTATGCTTTGAATTTAGCTATAGGTTTTTATGACATGTTGGGATTTTTAAGCTCATTATACGTAGTTAAATGATTTCAGGTCAAGGTAGGCAGACATTACTGTGAGACTGGTTAGGATTCTTTAGATTTTATTTTTTTTATTCTAATTATTCTTTTATACTCACGACAGAATAATTATTATATGATTGTATAGATTCAAAGTATTGTATATTATATAGATTGAGATTTTGGGAATGAATATAGATGTATATATTAATGTTTTGAATTATAGAATATGTTTTGATGTTTATTACTAATAGATGATATTAGATAGCACTGATCAATTACTGTTTATTAAAATATAAATAAATAATTATTCCAATTTAAATCTTGGGGCATCACATTATCTACATACTACAACATATATTTATTATAATATAAGGACCTAAACCCACTTGGATTTCCAAAATTAAACATTGATTGATTTTATAAGAGTGTTCTCACAATAGGTCAAGTGAGGGCATGTGATACATGAACAATGGATGTTCGCCATAAATGATTGGAAACATGAAGAAAAGGGGGATATTATTGAAATTTAAGAGCCCCACTAAGTATTTTGATGATTACAAATATTATTGGTGTGATAATTTATTTGTTATACTTTATATATATTACATGTTTATTTAATGTGTCACTAATCATTTTAAGTAGTACATAGTACATCAAGCTGGAGTGGAGGATCAAACTCACGAAAGTGCAACATTAAGGTAATGTTAAGCTAATTTATAATAATATAGTTATAACTAATTGTATTATATGATCTTAAATTGTATAGAATGATATATTAGCTATTTTGATAAACCCTATCGTCGAATCTATGTTATCAAAATTTGGCAAATTTGAAACTTAAATTTGAATTGATCATACTGTATGAAGGAATTTCATACTATACAAACATTAATGAATATTGTCTAATTTTGTCCCATTGATTAAGGAATCGAATCATGATCAAATATTAATTAATGATTGTATTGTATGATCCATATTATACAGGATGATCAAATAGAGAGCTTGCTGGCCAAGCCTTAGTTCATTCTGGACAATCCTTGATTTGATATATCATATTGTTTAACAGTATATTGTAAAAGATGATCATTGATGAGAATTGAAATAATCATATAGTACAATTCGAGTATCGTATTGTACAATTAGAAGCTTAAAATTAAAAATTAGGGTTTTATTTAAATACCTGGCTTTATTTAAATTATATAAGAGTTGAGGGTCTGGATTAAGTAATTGGAGACACTTCTTCAAATTAGAGAGCTTTAGTGAAGGAGAGAGAGTCTCCTTGCTTTTAAGAGAAATATAGAGGTCCCAAAAGATTTTTAGAAATAAAGCTATTAAAATTTAATTAAAACATATAAAACTCATCATCCGAAACTTTTCATTCAACGCAAAAATGTTTATAATCAAAATAATCATATACAAAAATACATACATGATATAAACAATATAAATTAGAAAGAAAGCCAGGATTGTCAAAAATCCAACTTGCATGCTTATCCATATTAGATCACAAAACCTGTAATCCTTATCTACTCAACCTAATCCTTTCCTTTTTCTTGACCTGAAATAGATGCAAAAAGTAGACGTGGGCAATCATAGCTCAGCATGCTACATTCAACCTACCATAGTAGAGTAAATTTATTCATGCGGAGATTCAAATAGATTGCTTTAATAAATAATGTTTACAGAGTAATAACTAGTAATTCTAAAGTATTGATCAAAGTAGCATATCAATATGAAAATAGGATAATAAGCATTTTATATCCATATCTGTAGCATATAGAATTTCTCTCAGACCCATATACCTTTGAATAAAGATTAGAATTCATAATTTGAGCCCTTATGACTCTATGTACTAGCATATCAGATAACAGACCCTTTTGACTCCCAGATGCATAGCACCATAAATATTTAGAGATTTTAGGCCCGTATGACTCCCATTATAAACTACTTCAAAACTTCCTCCAAACATTATTTTTAATTCAAATTCACACATTTCAAGATATGAACCCAAAAATAAATGCATTTTCAAATATATTACAAAATATCATAGTCATAATATGGTTTCACAGAGTATTCCACTAATAGTTAAACAATCATAAATTCACAAAAAACAAACAAACAAACAAAGTATCAAATATAATATTGTCGAAATTTCACTATATTGCTAAATATTATTCTTAGCTATGCTTTGATCCTTTTATCACATTACAACACTATTTATAGATGTTAGTTTTCTTTAATTAATAAAACGAAACAATTTTAAAACTACCCAATGAAAATTCATAATTAAGTGTCAAAATTTGCAGAATATTACCAACTACAACATAGCAAATGTTATGTGGTGAAATTTTTTCCAATATTCAGATATACCTAGTTTTGCATCAAAATTTTATTTAAAAAGTCATAATATATCAAGAACTTTGAATTATTAAAAACTTAGATAAACAAAATGTAGCATACCTTGACTTGTATAATTTCTCGAACAGCTCCAACGGACAAAGTTGACCCAAAGCTACTGAAATATCATTTCTCTCTCAAAAAATCATGCTCTCTCTCTCTAACTAGTTGCTAAGGGATTAAAACGATTTTGAAAAATTTTGTTTTAAGTGGAATTTGATATTTATAAAACATCTAATGCGAACACCACAGCGCTACCTATAGAGAGCACGATGACACAGTGCTCAGACCCAGCACTACAGCGCCCCCCTTAAATTCCTAAGATGATAGAGAGTTCAATGTAGCAGCACAACCAACCACTAGGAATTGCTCCATAACAGAATTCATGCGTTCACTTATATGTAGAACATTCTCGGGCTTATGTAGAATGAAGATATAAAAAATTCTAACACACAAGATTTATCATATCAGAACAAAACATGTTTGAACACTATCGCAGTAAGTATTAAAGGCAATGGGTGGCTAGCAATAGGTGGCAACAAAGGCTTGTGATATTAATGGTGGCGGCCGATCGACATGACTTTACTCAATTTATGTATTTGGAATTAGCTCAAAACGTGCAAATTACAAATACCCTCAAATTGATTTAGAGGGTGATTTAAAAATACCTTACAAATATATATTGCATTTTAAATGCAACTGTCTAAATGCTCAAATTTTCAACACCCCTGCATTTACTTTATGATATACTTGAAATGTAGCCAATCAAACAACCCCTTTGTTGATTTTGGACAAATCAAAATGTAATTAATTTTAGCAATACAGCTAATCACTATCAAAATTAAATAGAATGTATGAAGAGAAACACTATAATTTTTAATTATAGTTTATAATTTTAACATATGGAAGGAATAATTAATATCCACATTAATTTTTATATCAATCATCTATTGTCAATTAATTTCTCATAATACAGTGATTTTATTGATTTAATATAAATAAATGAGGATAGTTTAATTTGTAATTTGATAAATAAAAAAAAAAAACGGAACCAAAACCAATGACCAATAATAAAAATCATATCTTAACAACCTAATCAAATCAACTAAATTAATTCAATTTAATCTACTTTTTTAAAATTTTAGCCAAACAATCCGCACATCCTATTCAACTAATTTGATAAAGCTCCAGACTTTCATCATCGTCCTTCCTCAAGACGCCTTAAAGCCCACGAAGCGTGTTGCCATGGTGATCACCAGGTCATCCAGTTCCTCTTTCGTGTACATGTCGGGTGTTGGTAAAGTTCCTTCCGCGTGAGGAAAAATGCTTCTCCAGCGAGCGAGGACCACATTATTAAAGCCTTTACATTCTGCAATGACGGAACAGCCCACCGATTACTATAAGCTTCTGTTGTCTTTCCCTTTTCCCACCTTTTGCATTGCCTTCTACAGTGCAGTTGTTCTATTGCTGGTCACAGAGCGATAAATCTGGGAGGAAGAATACAACTGGTGGGATTCAGGTTCTTGGCATCTGATCTTTGTGAGTGTCACGTCAATTCGTTGTCTTTGATTTCTGTTTGGTTGCAAAAATTTCATTTTTGCTTGTTCTTGTGTCCTGATCGGTTTCGCCATTTGAAATGTTTGTTTTATTGGAAGAATTTTGAGTTCTGATCGGTTGTTGAAGAGGTACTGAATTGATATTTTTTTTGTTGATCGTTTCACTTGCTAAGATCTCACACAAGTTTTCGCCATATAAAGTTTGATTTCGATTGTTTATGAAGTTAGTTTTGATTTGAGTCCCTTAGAATTTCATCTAAAATCTTCCTGGAGGAGTTCATGATTCTATGTCCTTGTGGTTGAAGCTACGAAAGAGATTCAATCTTGATGTTCTTTTTGGGTTGGTTTATTTGATATTTTCCTTGGCTTTTCCACTTTGTTAAATAATGCAGAAGGGTATTATCATATTTAGATTTTTTTTCTGATTTTTCATTGAAACTGGGAAATGCTTGTTCCTTTTCTCTACCATTCCGTTTATGAGTTGGTTATGAAGAGTTATTTGACATTTTTCTTTCAATTGACAGAAGCAGTGTGAAAAAGGCCAGCAGAAAAGAAGATATGGAGGGGAAGATGAAAGAAGTTTTTGTATATATCAGAAAATACTTCTTGTTTTCCCTCAAATTTACTTGCAAATTTTCATGCAGACATCCTTTTGTTGCAAGCTTTGCCTTTTTCTTGTTCATCTTGTACAGTTGTTATCCTTCTCTATTTGCTTTTCTTGTTTCTTCCTCTCCTGTCATTTCTTGCACTGCTCTTCTCCTTGGAATTCTTCTAAGTTACGGTGAACCAAATATTCCTGAGATAGAAGAAGATGACAAGATCGATAGGGAAGTTTCCTTTCTGAAAGAAGAAAACTCTGTGGATAACCCCTTTGTCAAGAAGGATGAAAACATCACGTTAGAGGACCTTGTTGATAGTAGAGTTGGCAGTGAGGAAAGGATTTTCAAAGATTCAGCTTCTTATGGTGAGAAAGAAAGAGAAATTGATTTGTTGGCCATTGATTTGATGAAAAAACAATCAGAACCTTACATGAGAATGACTGAAGTTGCTGATGGTGTTAGTGAGGGAATTGAAGGTCTTATGGTGAAGGTCAAAAAGCCTGAGTTGGATGACTGGCTTGATTCTTCTCTGGGCTCACCTTGGCAACCTGTTAATATACGTGATCCTAGCTTAGACTCTGAATCTGATCGGGCTGAGAGTTCATCTCCTGATGCTTCAATAACTGACATCCTTCCAATGCTTGATGAGCTTTCTCCTCTTTTAGATTCAGAAACTCTTCATAATGCTTCAAAATCTGCAGATAACTCAGATTCAGAGCTTTCCCAGCATCATGAATCTGACGAAGACAGTGTGAAGGAAGATGAATACAACAATGAAGAGAAGGATGAAAGCAATAAGGTTGTTACATGGACTGCAGATGACCATAAAAATGTTATGGATCTAGGGTCTTCTGATTTGGAAAGAAATCGGAGGTTAGAGAGCCTGATTGCAAGGAGAAGAGCAAGGAAGAATCAGATTATAATATATGAGAAGGATTTGATTGACTTGCACAGTAATGACATGACAATGGATGATTTATTTAATTTCCAACCTCAAATTCCTCCTATTTTTGCTCCAAGGAATCCTTTTGATATTCCCCATGAATTGGATGAATCTAAAGGATTGCCACCTGTTCCTGGTTCAGCTCCTTCAGTAGTGCATCGCCGACAAAATCCTTTCGATTTTCAATTTGACAGTGAAGATGGTAATAAGGGTCATGCGGAGGAAAATTTACACCAATCTGAGTTTAGAATGCCTTTCCAAAGAGGTTTATCTTTCAGAAGACATGAGAGCTTTGCTTCGCATTCAGCATTTCCCTATAATCTTTCACATAAGAAACATGGTTCTTCTGCATTGAATCCTTATTTTGTTGCAGAGAGGATGGGTTCAGAAACTAATGACTATGTTGATTTCCATAGTCAGCTAAGTGAAAAAAGTGAAACAAAGCCTAGTTCTTATCCTTCTCCGGACACAGTCTCTTCAGCAATTGACCCCGATGATAAGAAGGTGCCTATAGAACAAGAAACTCAGGAAAGCATAGCCTTATCTGTTCCGGTTCATCGTACTAAGCCTACGGAAAAATGTTGCCATACTTACGAAGATGATTTAGTTCACTCTCAACCTGAGTTGGGTGAGGATGGTCATTCTGTTGATCCAATTGCTTCTGCAGTCACTGAAGAAGCTTACCAAGTTATTGATGCTTCTGATATTGTTAAAAAAAACATTGAAGATATGCAATTTGGCGAGAATCATGAAGTATTAGAAGGGAAGCATGATGATTTAACCTTATTTTCTTCATCAAAAAGTATTGAGAAGAGCCTTGATATAAGCCTTGATGAAGTACTAGAAACTCACGAGCAGATTACCAGAGTCTCAAAGGCATCCAGTGAATCCATGCAATCTTCGGATGCTTCTGCTAGTCATCTTATCTATGAAACAGGTAGAGTTGATATTAATCAGGCTGCTGTACCCATCTATGATTCTAGTCCCTCTGGAAGCGGAAATTTTCTTGCCAACATTTCTGTGCCAGATGACAATCTTCTTTATTCAGGTAAATCTCAATTCTCAATCTATCTGATTCCCATATTACATGAAGTGGATGTAGAAGAATTGTAGACAATGATGGAGCTTTTTATATGCAGACAGAGAAGATATCCACTCTATTTCTACAGTGGAATCTCATGTGCAAGAAGATGCAATGGAAAGTATGACCACAGAAATGATTGAATTCAAGGTGGTTCAAGAAAGAGAGTTACAAGACTCAAGGTCTGACACGGGAGAAACTGTGACATTTTCCTCTTATATGAATCTTTTGGATGAAAATATATTGGCATCAATGGGGATATCCGAAACAAGAGAGCAAGATTTTAATGAAAATAGTTCACCAAGAATTAGTGAAGGTTTTGGTGATCTAGCCACATCATTAGAGATTGATCACTCGTCTAGTTTATCTTCAGCGGAGGCTGATTATGAGCCCAGACTTGCTTTTTCTGCTGGTTTTCCTCCATCAGAAGTAATGGAGAAGCATCAATCAATGGAGAAATTTGAAATGCAGGCATCTTTTGGAACTTACCTTGAGCAATCTCTTGTCAGTAATTTGGAATTAGGACCTATTATTGAGGAGAATTCAGAAGATTTCAAAGTTGAAGAAGAGCATATGAGCTTGGTTCAGACCAATACAGCATCTGCTTCTACTGGTTTGCACATACTTGAAGGGTCTGATGTTACTCTATCTAGTGTTGGGCAGGAAGTAGTCTCTTTGTGTAATCAATCAAAAGAAGAAGCCCAAGATGAAGGCAATGAAGTTATACCTTCAAAGATTTCTGATCTTGTTTCAGCTAATGAGGAAATGTTAAATGGATTGGCGATAGGTGAATTGTTTGACAGCATGGATTCTCTAAATCAATCTATGATTAAGTCAAAGCCTGAGTTTACATCAAATGATGATATTAGTGATTCACAAGATGATGTCATTAATGAATTCCAGATCAATCAGGATGTTATCTTGAGTAATCTAAATGATTTTCATTCAGAACATGGGGAAATGGATGATGATGTTAGAGAAATACAACTCATTGATGAGCATTTACTGTCAGAGTTGGACGCAGTTGGTGACTTTCAGGTTGAAGAATTGAAATGTCAGGAATGTCTTCTGATCGAATCGCACTCTGATGGCCAGTTTATTTGCAGTGAAGATGATTCTGAATTAAGATCAGCCCATGTTGCTGAAACGTCCCCAGACAAACCTGTCTCGGCTAATAACTTTATCCATCCTGATGAGATGGATTTAGTCTTGAACTCAGAAGAACCAAGAGATTCAGGATTTTTGTTTTTGGAAATGGTACCTGTTGAAGACTTAACAGTCTATAATCCTAAGCACCGTGTTCTTGAATCATCTTCTGTTGAAGAACTAGATTCCATTTTCAAACAAGATCTCCCTAGAGGATTAGCAGAGCCTCCTTTGTCTGAATCAATGGTAGACAAATTAGTAGCAGAGAAGCCTTATCTTGGGTCGAGAAGCTTTGATATAGTTGACCAAGAAATAGAAGCAATACTTCAGGAGGCAGTGCTGATAACTCTTACTGGAAAGAATGCTGAAGATATCAATTCAGTTTTGCTAGAGGATGGAAGAGAATATGATGTTTCGGCCTCTCCACATGAGAGACAGAAATATGATCATGTTGAATCTGTTATTCCTTCTACTTCCGGATTGACTTCATATGCTTCAGCAATTGCTGACGCTGAAGCTTCATCCCATGAATTAGATATATCCAGCAGAGACTTTCAAATAAAGGAAACAAATTCAGAGTTGTTAGTTCTTGAAGCTAAATCCATTGAAGATATTCGCTCAGCTTTCCAAGATGTTACTGAAGTTGTTGTCAACAAGCCAATCTCTCCTCTGATCAAACCTGAGCCCCACCCAGTTGATACTGTTGTGGAAGCTATGTCTCATGATGTAAATAAAACTTCAGATTTACTGGTAGTTCAAGCAAAATCCGCTGAAGAAATAATTTCAGCTATGAAGAAGGTTACTGAAGAGAGTTTTTCTGATCTCGAGGAAACGAAAAATGGCTTACATTATGAAGTCATGGAACCTAGTTCTCCTGATACTGAGAATTCGTCTGATCTGTTTGTTCTTGAAGAAAGGTCTGCTGAAGACATCAGATTAGCTTTCAAGCAAACTACTGCAGAAGTTTCTGCTATGCCTACTCCTCTAATTTATTCTGAGTTGAGTAAGACTAGTCAAGAGCATGAGGTTGTGGAAGCAATGCATCTTGAGGTACAATATAATATAGAGTTGCCAGTTCCTGAAGAAAAGTCTTCTGAGGATATTGATTCTGCTTTGGATCTTGATATGCCGACTTCTCAAGTTTCTCCTGTGTCATCGGCGAATAGGAATGATGGCGAGATTGTGGATGTGAAGTTGCTTGAGACGCAGATTAATCGAGAGCTATTGGTTCTTGATGCAAAATATGTTGAGGATATTGATTCTAGTTTCAAACCATCTTCTGAAGGTGGTCTTCTGAGATCCACCTCGCTTGAAACTGATCCTGATCATGATTCCGTGAAAGATGGGTCTTTAAAGGAAACTATTAATTCAGAGCTACTTGTTCTTGAAGCAGAATCTGTTGAAGAAACAAGCTCAACTTTGATGCATGCTACTGGAAGAGTTTTTGATAAGTCTTCTCCTTTAGGTTATCCTGAGGCATCAGGAACTTCTGAAGTTCTCAATGAGATATCTCTTGGCCTAGAGAATGATTCTGACATGCTATCTCCTGAAACAAAATCTTTCCTATATCTGAACTCAGATTGCCAACAAAATATTGAAGCAAATATTGTTCAACCAAATCTCCAGAAGTTTGGAAATTTTCAACCAGATCATGAAGCCATTGAACAAAGGTCTCTCAACGCAATGGATAGACTAGAACTGTTCAATCTTGAAACAAAATCTTTTGAAGTCACGCATTCCACATTCAAAGAAGCTGCTGTAGATTTTATTGGTCAGTCAACTACAGCTCTAGTTGATCCCAGTCACAACCCAGGACAAGAAGTTCTGGATGTGAAGTCTCCTGATACTAGTAATATTTCTGATTTCCCGGTCCTTGAAGAAAAATATCTTGAAAAGTTGAATTTGACATTTGGACAAGCTATGGAAGGTTTCCTTCCTAAGCCAGCATCTGAAGTTGGCGCAGAACATGATTCTGTAGGGGAGAGTTGTCTTGCCGCTGATGAGTATTCAGAGTTAGTAGTTCTCGAAGAAAAATCTATCGAAAACATACAATCACCATTTTCAGATGCCAATGCAGGAGTTCATGAGGGTTCATCTTCTCTTCCAGTAGATCCTGAGCCAAAGGAGACTCTCCCAGGCCACGAAGTTGAAAACAATTTGTGTTTTGAGGCAGAGAACAATGCTGAGATGTTAGTCGTCGATGCAAAATCGATCAAAGATATAAATTCTGCCATCAATCAAGCTACCAATGTGGCTAGTTCTCCATTGCCTGTTGATTCACAATCTCTTGGCATAGGGGATCCATCAAGTTCATTGGTTCTTGAAGCAAAATCTGTTGAACTTACTGATTCATCTTTGAAGAAAGCACATCAAGAAGATAGCAACAACTCTGACTTTTTTACAGATCCTCCACCACTGCAGGCTAACTCAGATAAAGATTCGGAGCTGTTAGTTCTTGAAGAAAAATCTGTAGAAGATATTGATTCAGCTTTAACACAAGTAACTGAAGGATACCTTGGTAGCCCTGTCACTCTACAAGATGATTCTAAGCAAACTGAAACTATTCCTGAACCTAAGTCTGCCACTGATAGCAATGTAGTTGCCAAACAAGACTTTGAAGTAGAATATGCTAAGGAGACTATAGTGGCCTCTGATGAAGAAGTTACGGGGGAAAATAGCTCCAGTGAAGCCCTAATTAATAGAAGAAAAGATGGAGAGGAGGCTGGCTCTGACGATCCTAGTTCTACTGCTCCACCCTCAATGAAGATTAAGAAGAAGAAATTTGAAAAGTCTGATTCTAGTTCAAGCTCAAGTTCTAGCTCGAGTGACTGAATGATGGAAAAATCATTTCTTTTATACAAAATAGTTTGGGTTTGTTAATTCTATCTATAGTTTCTCTTCGCTTTTACTCTTGTTGGCTTTGGGTTTGCTGGTTTGCAGATTTTTGTGTTGGTGTTGGGGCTTTTTGGGGTGCTTTTTTCAAATTTTTTTTATATTTTTTTAATTTCTTATTTTTTATGAAGATTGAGTTGGTTGTTTTATTCTGGGGATGATACAAGTGTATCCTTTTTATTGTCACTTGTTACTCTTTTAAATCTCTTGGAAAAGTTTGAAATTTGTAATTGCTCCGTTTGATGCTGTAAGAAACTTGTTGAAAAATTTTCAAAGACCTGTGTGGAATCTTTTCTTTTCATTTGATGCTTTCCTATTGATGCCGCTTATTTCTCCAGAACATATTAATAATCTGCTCAGTAACTTCTCGTTGACCTTTCCCTTTGGTTCGAATTTGTGCTAGCAACTGAAGAAAATCTGCATTTTACTGTTAGATACCAAGAACAGTAGAAAACAGAGAAGTAGATCAGTACATTGGAATTCAATACATTACAACTACAACTTGGTAAAAGTTTATATAGGAGTAGAGGACAAGGGCCGGGTATGCAGCAGTGAATGGTTATCTAACGATGTGGGTGCAGGCTTTTGTTGGTTATTGGTGTAGGCTATGTCAGAATGAGTAATTGTTACATACTATAAGGAGCAACTGATATGACAATAAAGGTCGGGACTGTGGAAGAGCTGATCACTATTTGCATGGGTGGGGATTTTGAGAGACATTGAAGAGAGTGCAAGTTTGTAGTCCGCCAAGCTCGATTTCAATAAGATATCAAGAGCATAATGAATTTGGTGGAGAAGATAACAAGATTTATTGGAAGAACTTGAGAAAAAGGGAGATAGGATAAGATCCTTAAGGGAGAATTAGAGTTGAAGGTCATGGAAGAGATTGGAGACTACAGTGGGATCATTTTCTGTGATGAAGATATTGTTTGCATAGACCAATAAGTAGATAGGGCTAGTTTTGGTAGAGCATATGAGAAGTGGGAGTTCAGATTGGTTGAATTTGTAGCCACAACTAAAAAGAGAGGTGGAGAATGTGAAATCTTATTGTTGTGGTGCATGTTTTAACCCATAAATGGTTTGTTGAGTTTGTTGACAATTTTGTGATGAAGGGTATCTATAAAATAGGATGGTTGATTCATGTAAACATATTCTTGAAGTTTGTCATGAAGAAAGGTGTTGGAGAGATCGAGTTGGCAAACAATCCAATTGTGATGGAGAGTTACAATAAGAAGAAGAGGAATGATGGGTAGATTGGCCATCGAACTAAAAGTCTGAAAGCAATTTATGTCATATTCTTCTTTGAAGCCTTGAGCAATGATGCTATCTTTGTGATAGTCAATACTACTATCATATTTAAGCTTTGTTTTATAGGTCTATCAATAGCCAAAAATTAATTGATTGGACGGAGGAAGAACTAGAGTTCAAGTCCCTTGGCGTTGAAGTGCAAGGAATTCAATGGGCATAGCTTTTTTCCATTAAAGAGTTTGGAAGCTTGAGAATAGCATGTTGGAGTGGAAGAAGAAGCAAGTTGCACATTGAGTGAAAAAAGTTATTTGGGTTTGAGATGACTCTTCTTAGAGTGAGTTTTTATAGGATGGATATTGGTGGGAGAGAGTGGTGGAGCTTGCTAGGAGGAGCTGGAAGATGAGGAGATGTGAGGAGTGAATAGGGGAGCTGTGGTTGGTGGGGAAAGAAGATGGTTAGTATGAATGCTAGAGGAAGTAGCAGGAAGAGAAGAAGGGGGTGAGGTGCTATGAGTATTGTTTGAAGTGCCAGGATATTGTAGAAGAGTTAATGGAGAGGATGTAGAGGAGGAAAAGGATAAGGAGAGTGAGCTTAGAAAAAAATAGACATGTTCATGGAAGATGACATGGCATGAGATAAATATTTTTCATTTATAAGGTTGTAGCAATGATAGCTTTCGTGAGTTTTGGAATATCCAAGAAAGACATATATTGTGGAGAGAGGGGTGAGTTTGTTGGGTGCTAGGGGGCTTCATCTAGGGAAAGTAGAGGTAGATGAATATATTAAGGTAATCATAGGAGGGGGGTGTTTGTGGAGAAGCTAATATGGAGATTTATTGTTTATCTGCCTGGAAGGAATCATGTTAATAAGGTAGTTTGCAATTAGAAGAATTTCGACCCAAAAGGAAAGGGGAAGATTGGTTGTATCTTGTATGTGGTAGAGTTCGAGAAGTTTCAATAAAATAATGATGTTTGCATTCAGTTTCTCTATTTTTTTTTCCTTTAGTATCAAGGATTTTCAGTTAGTGTGTTATGCCTTTTCAGATAAAAAAATGATGGTGTCAAGATATATACTCTCCACCACCATCAAATCTTAGAATTTTAATACAAGTATTGAACATTTTTTGGTTGTGTTGGTGAATTATATAAATTTCTATGGAAGCTCAGCTTTGTTATGCAATGGAAATAGCCAACAATATTTAGAGTTTTCTTCAATAAAAAGTGCATAATATTTGAAACCATTAAGTGATGAAACGAGATATGACCCCCAAACATTAGAGTGTATAATTTCTACGGGTTTCAAGAATGTAAGATTTAAAGATATTATCAATGAGAAGATCAAAGTTATCATAATTTTAGATCAGGCAGAGAAATTGATGAATAGAGGTTGCTCATATCCAACTAAATATGACAATGTGTCATATCTAAAGGGGTATTTTATTCTTAAGTTCAATAAATTTAATGGAAATGCTAATTCGAGACAATACCTAGCCCAATTCAAAATGACTTGTAGTAATATAAGTTGCAATGATGCATTGTTGTTCACTAGTTCATTAATAGTTTGATCTCGACTGCTTTTAAATGATATGTTGAACTTCCCAAAAATTCTATGACGATATTTGTATAATCAGTAGTTATATTTATAATGAGCTTCGCTAATGCAATGAAGAAGACTATAATTGCTAATCTCACCTAAGAGAAAGTAGAAGGAATGGTTAGTGGTTAAATACATCACTCTTGGTGTAATATGAGTACGAAGTGCAAGTAGCAGCTATAGGAAGAATAACTAATTCCATTGATAATGGTCAATATAGATGATAAAATGGCATTGTATCTATGCATAATGCACATTACAATATTTTAAGGCTACTCGATCAGATGATAACATTTGAATAGCTTTTTGAAGTCAGAAAGTCATTCTTATAAGTTTAAAATAAACAAAGATTTAGATCACAGATGGAGTGAAGCACATGTTACTTCCTTTAATGTTGATAAAAGGAAATATGTAGTTTATAATGGGGACAAATGAAAGCAACCAATGCATAATGAAAGCAAGGGAAAATAACCTTCAACCTAATCCCCAACCAAAGTGAATGCTCGAGGGGAATGATAAATCTCATGAGTTTTTTAAATAAAAGGGATCGCCCAAAGCAAGAAGTCGGAGTTTGTGACCAAACTCTCCCATTTTTTAAAGAAATGTTGAATAAGAAGTATTATTTCAAGAGGAAAAGCATGGTGAAGTCATTCTAGCATGATCTAAAAGTCAGTCTTCTATTACTAGAGCATAAGAGACCCAAAGAAGCTGATAAATTTAATAATCATAATTATTTCCTGTATCATAGAGTGATTAGCCATGCATCCTACTGAAGATTGGTATATATTCAAAGATTAGATATAAAGGAACTATGATAAAAGGGAATTCACACTATTGAATAGTATAATGTTTCATCCTAAAAGATAAATAACATAGGTGGTTACATCTTCTTCCATGCCCCTGACTCAAAGGGAAGTAAAGAAAGAATTAGTTCAAGATGAATGATGGGAGACTAGAGTCCCAAAGTACAAAATGAATTGTTGAAATAGCTTGAAAGAGTTCTTGATGTCAAGTGAAAATCTTCTATTGAACCAGTGCTCAGTTTAAAAGGGTGCCCAAAATCAAAGGCATCTACATATAAACAAAAAAAAAGTGACATCATAACTAAGTTAGCTCATCGAAGTCTGATAAGACCCCATCAAATATGCTCAAAAGGGAATTAAAATCAAATGAGGAAATCTATGAAGAAGAAAAATAAAATCCAAAAGGTTATAGACAATTTCGATACCATTAACCTACAAAGTAGTCTATTAGGCTTTACTGATTTCATGTATGGACTTCGAATTATTAAGGAAGAAGAAGAAGAAGAAGAAGAAGAAGGAGAAGATGATGATGATGAAGGTGATAAAATTGAATAATCCATTACAGTTGAGACAAAAGAAGTCATCTCAGTGATATCGAACATTAGTCTATGAAGCTCTCCAAAAATTCATAATATGGGTCATGTGAGACCTCGTTCCCTTACTGTTCCTCTCTGACTTGGATTTTCCTCCCAGGATCGTCCGGGACGATAGTGAGATCGTCCAGGCCGATCTGTACTGTTCAAAATATCGAACTGAAAATAGTTCTGGGAACCGTCCAGGCCGATGATTTTGGTCTGATTGTCCTGGGACGATTTGGCGATCGGCCGGGCCGATCAGCAGAAAATCAGTTCGTTTTGAGGAGACAGAAAATCATTTTTAAAATATCAGATATTTTGTAGAGAGAGAAAGAGAGGAAAAGAAAGGGAAAGGTTGGATTTCGGAGGCCGCGGAGCGCTTTTCGTCCGACGCTGCTGTTGGGAAAAGTGAAGATCTCGTGGTAAGGACTCCGAATCCTATTTCTGTTTTCAAAGATATTGAGTTTTGACCGAGTTGTACACTGTTTTGTGTTTTCGTAGTCGAACTTTTGACCTGATTTCGTATTGACACAACTTTCACCGCACAACTTTTAGTATGTTATAGATATGACTATTGTACACGATTTGACTATTTTCTACGAAGATTTTACCGGTCGGAATTGATTCTACGCGATTTTAATCGAATAGAAAAATATCAGGACTTGATTTGATTTGAATTCTATAGAATAATAGTCTTGTATTGATGTCGTGGATATTCTATTATAATTTGGAGAAATTTGGAATTTGTGCTTTTTGCAGGATTTTTGTGTAAATTTGATAGACTGCCGTTACGCTGCCCGATTTTCGTATGATTTCTGATTTTCCGTCGGATTTGATAGATTGATTTGATATGCGTATGACTATTGATATGATTGTTCTGTTCTAGATTTCTTTCATATTGTTTATTGCAATCGATTATGCAATTGACTATTGATTGAATTGATTGTTATTGAAAGACAAGTGGGAACCTGGTTGAACGTTGGTTGGAGATAGAACTTGACCTGTACAGGATGGTGGGCCGACGGCTTTCTTTAAATATCGATCAATTGGATTTTTTACAAGCAGCACTATTGATGGGAGTCATAAGGAGTTTTATATGCCGACGGGCAAAAGAGTGACGACTCTTCTTGATTGAAACCAACGTACGGATATCTACAACAGCAATATGGATTCTACAACAGCAATATGGATTTCTACAACAGCACTATTGATCATAGCTAGTGTTTGTGCTTGTCGAGACCATTGTATGAATTGCATGTATACGATATTGCAATGCGTATGGATTTCCTGATATGCATCGATTTAATTGATTTCCGATTGATTTATTGATTTTGATAGATTCATTGTTTTATAAGATTCCTGCTTTATCGACTTTGATTGGAATTTACTAGATCGTATGATTTCATTGATGATCATTGAGCATGGGTAACTATTGATTATTGACATTGATATGGATGGAACGGGTATAGATATTGTATAGATTCATTGATGCTATGGATATGGATATCGTATCGTATGGATTCATGGATTTAGACATCGACATTATTGATTCATTGTTATTATGAAATTCATTGATTCATGGACAACTATTGATACTACTGATACTGATACTCATTGAATTCATATGAAAACTATTGATACTTTTGAACTGACACTGATAACCGATACTACAGACCCATTAATACGTCGATTCCTTACATTGAATTCAATAGTACCGATCCTTGATTGATTGATTGATTGATTGATTGATTGGATTAATTTGTTTATTAAATTATCGTTTGATTGTTGTGTATAATGATTTTATTGTAATTAGTAATCGTATTGATTTGATTTCACTTGTAATTCACGATTTTATTGATTTGATGTCAATTGCTTTTACAACGTATTGATTTGATCGTTATTTAATTATTTGATCGTTATTGAGATATTGAGCCAATTGATACTATTGATGGAGGAATTGATTGATACGGATCAACTGGTTGTAGCATCGTTTGTGGTCGTCAATGGTATTATTCTCTTTTATGGATATGGATACATGCACTCGCCGTATTGACAAGAAACATAAGTGAGATTGAACGATAGATTGATTTGCAAGTATCTGTTCGGATACAATTCCATTCTAATTGATTGGACAGATGATATAGATTCAACGAATTGACTAGATGACACGATTGACTGAACTGATATTGACTGAACTGATAGTATTGATTGATAGACACTGCTACGATGGATAGATATTGGCTTCCAGTCACTTACTGATTTGATTGCTGAGGCATATTAATTTATCGATGTTTTTACCGTTATATTGATTATTGACTATTGATTTCCGTACTGCATTGACTACTGATTTGATTTTCGCTGTACAGACTTGATTTCATTGACTTTGGATTTCCGTATTGCATAGATTCATTGACCATTGATTGACTTGATTTGATTGACCTGCATATTGATAGCATCGCCGTGCTTTGATTTCAGTTGTAGGCTTTGGTGACCTGCTGGGCTTTGTAAGCTCATTATATGTGGTTAAAATTTTCAGGTCCGAGCGAGGCAACTGGAATGGAGTTCGATCAGAATGTCAGGCGAATCCTTTCACTATTGATATCTGGGGCATCACAGGTCAAGCAATAGTGTCTCCAATAAATATTAAAGAAAAGTGAGTTTTATCTCAGAAAAAAGGGGAGTTCTTTGCAAAGTACAATTTGAGTTATGTCTAATGGTGCTATAGATAGATGATAGCTCAAATTAGATGCTTTCCAATAAATACAAATATTAAAGAAAAGTACATTCATATGAAATGAAACTTCATCTGAATGTTTTCTTTTCCCTGCATGTAGTTTATGTGTTTTGATAAGTTTTCTTATCAAAGATGATCAAACTACCTTCTTTCCCCATCCTTAAAAGATAGCCTATATAAAATCTTATTATCCCAAAGAAAAAAACTTTATAAGTTGTTTAAGGTCATCTAGAAAGTGGAAGGCAAATTTGTAACAACCTTATTTCAAAATCTCCAAATCTAGAAAAATCTAACAAAATTTAGTATCTTTGTAATCCTCAATTAGGATTATGTTTTCCTTCTTATTTGAGGTTCAAATTTTTTGTTAATACTAGGCAAGATTTGAGTATTTTTAGGCCCCTCATAGTGTAAATTTTAATTATGATTTTATTTGTAAAATCTCTTCCTAGTATGACATAATAGAATCTAGTTTAGCATTGCTTGCTCACCCATAGATCAAAATTCCCTTAGGTTTGCTAATTCTACTATGCTACTATTGGTCTAGTAGATCAAAAATAAATCCAAAGGATTTTTAGGTTTATGAGACCGTTATAGTATATACATATTTAAACATCCATATGCATACCCTTTGTTAAGAAAACTAATCTGTTTGGCACCTTCCTTCTAGACTTGGTTATTTAGTTTAGGATCAAGCCTCATAGGCCCATTTCCTAATCAAATAACCCTTTATGATATAACTTGGGCCAACTTAAGTATCAATCGCTTCATCCTTTATTTTGGGTTTATTGATTATACTATGTCATATTTGATTTAGTTGAATAACATCTTGTCTAGAAAATTGATGTTAGGATCAAGCCTCCCAGGTTCCTCATCTTGTTTAGCCATTAAAAACCCTTAAGGAATAGTTTGACTTAATTTAAGAATCCATAGATAAATCCTCCATTTATGATCTACTATGCCATTGTAGATTTCTTATATCGACCCCTTGTTTAAAAACCTAGACTAGGATCATGCATCTTAGACCCTTTCATAGTTAAGCCAATAAAAATCTATAGGAAAAGAAACCTTAAGGTATAGCCTAACCTACTTTAAGCATCCATAGATCCATCCTCCATAGTAGACCCTTCCACTCTGAGAGATCTTTGAAGATTTACAATAGGGTCTACTACGGGAGTTGTACCTCATTTTTTTATTTTGATGGGCATGGTTGAGGTATCCAGCTCATCTTTCGTTTTCAACAAGTCGGAACATGTCATGGCAACCCAAGATTATAACCACTCATTATGTCACACTGACACTATAGTGAATTTAGGAAAGGGGTGTAAACAATAAGAGAAAGAAAAGATATTATCAAACCTAACATATATAAGAAGTGTACTCCATTGGATCCTCATTTTGTTTTTAAAGAAAAATATTAAATAGATGAGTTAAAACGTAGTCTAAAAAAGATGGATGAATAAGATGCAATTGATTTTGATCTTGAGTGGGATGATCTCTTAAAAGATGTATTATAAAAGGTATTTATGATTGACGTTAGAGAATCCTTATAGAGGGACCAACTTTCAGCAAATAGTGTTTATGATGCTATTAACGAGGGCATTGCACTAGACTTGACACGATGACTATTACAACAAATGAATGAAAATATTATCAAATTTCAATAAAGGAGATAAGAATGGAGAAAATGATGGTAGCTATGGATTCATTATAACATAAGGATTTAGTACCAAAGAATGCACAATTCAAGTAAAATTAGCTAGATACTATTAATGTGGTAGAGAATAAGAAAGCTATTTTAATCAATGAGGGAACTGGCCAACCTCACAAGAATTTAAAAACTAATTCTTTATAAGGAATGAATTGAAATAGTTTATAGAGTAGTAGATGAAGGAAACATTGGCACAGTCCCAAGTGACTTAATTTGTTCCAAAGGGAAGACTATCCGAAGAAATAAAATGTGATTTAATACCCCAAATGTATTGTGTCATCTTCTTTCAAGGTATTAAATGACACAATAATTCCATCATAGCATCTATTGTATTTTAAAGTGATTTTTTATAGTGCAGGTGGCAATGATGCACTTCTATTCAAATAATTTGTCAAAAGTTTGTTAGAGGTTGTATTTAACAAGTATGCAAAGTTGTCGAATACATAAGTGTTGAATTTTATATTATTAAAAAAATTTATTCATTAATTGATTTGCTTGAGCTTAACACGATGTCAATGTTAAAACTTTAGTGGCGTAGAAGTAGAGGGAAATATATTATTAGCCTATTAGGAACCTATGCTTAAATTATGAATCTTAATTATATGAGTAGCACATGATTAGATTTTATATCTTGAGGTATATGAATCTAAGAATAGATTTTGAACTTTAATTATATGAGTAGTACGTGATTGAGACTCTTCAAAAAGATATTCATGGATCAATGGAATTCCTCTTGAAGGCACTCACTATCAAAATCTTGGAGAAGTTATTGAGCAAAGCCTTCAATCTCTAGAAAAAGGCAACAATTTATCCTTTGTGAAAGATCAAGGTATTCATTAAGATGAAAAAACTCAAATTATCTCCATATTATCAATCAAGTTACTTGAATTTATAAAGTTATAAAGCTCATATTATTGTCATACTGTCAATACACTTTAAAACTTCTTGAGTAGATTTCTATTGTGGCTTTATTTTCAGTTTCTCATTGAAGCAAATCCATAATGGATGCCTTAGCAAAGCATGATAAGAAACTCACTTGTCAAGAAGAAGAATCCATTCCTATAAATTACATAATAACCAAGTTTATCTTCCATAAATTCAGGGTACGTAAAACATTATGCACCTAAAAGTGAGACTGCATTTGTTATGGAAGATGAAGCCTTTGATTAGAGATAATCAACTATTGAATATTTATAAATAGGCAAACTCGCCAAAGAAAAACTAGTGATAACTCAGAGTAAAAATCGAGCTCTCTCTTATGATATCATCACTAGCACGTTGTATTAGTAATCAACCTAGAAAATGTGGTTATTTTGTCTTGGTAAACATTAAGCCTATAAGCTTGTGATTGAGGTACAAGTTGGATTACGTGGTGCTCATTAATTTAGTCTAAGAAAGAAAATACAAATTAAAAATACTTGGATAATAATGGACTTAAATGATTAATGCCTACACAAACATTGCATGTCATTATCATCAATACTAAATACATGGTGCAATTTTTCATTAATCACTTGATGTGTTGCACCTTACTATAGCGTCATGGCCTTTCAAGTGTTCAAGAATTAATAGTATTGGTATAATTGACCCTCCTTTTTCTAATGATCGTCAATTCATATCGGTTTTATCTTATTAAGCCTCTAAGGGGGTAGAATTTGAGCCATTATGAGATTCCAAGTTTCATTATGTACTTCAATTTTTCTAAAAAAATATCATATATCAATTTGATGTTCCTTGCCAAATTATATCTAATAATGGTTCCACCTTTGAAAGCATGAAAATCACTAATTTTACTAAAAGACACAATATTTTTTGGAGATGCTTAGGATATTTAGTTGGTTGAGGCCTTCAAGAAAATTCTTATTGTTGAAGATAATATTAGATGAAAAAAAAAGTAGTGGCATAAAAAGTTAGTGAAAGCATTATGAGCTTATCAAACCATCTATATGGCCCCAACTCAGTCTATTCTCCCTTTAGAGATACAACTTCCCTCACTAAAGATTGCAATCAATAATGAAATCATTTTAAAATAAAATTCTTAAATTTGGTTGGAAAAATTGACATCATGAATAAAGACATTTGCATCCTCAATAAGACCTTGAGATATATAAATTCTATATGTCATAAGCTCATGATAAAGTAATCAATCCCATAACCATTTGAGTAGGAGACTTGGTTTTAGTTTTTTGAAGGCCTATTTTGGCTCATTACATGGTTGTAAGAATGGTTGAGCCTATATGGGAAGTGTCATTATGTTAGAAAAATCCTATCAAAGTAGATCTTATCAATTACTTGATTGTAAGGTTAAACGTCTTAGGTATTATATCAATGGTTGTTACCTTAGAAAGTATTATGCATAATTGCATAAATTCAATTAAATGACTTTTTTGTTATACAAAAACACTAAATTTTAAATGAAACTTCAATTAGACATTTGTTTCAACCACATAGGTGAGTATTTATCCCCTAAAATCTCTTCATAGTATGAACCAATAAGATCTAGTTTAACCTTGCTTAGACACCCATAGATCTAAATCCCCTTGAGTTTGTTGATTCTACTATGCGACAGGTGATTCATTAGGATAACACCTTGGCTACTAAATCTAAGAAGGATTTAAGTTATTAAGCTCCATTATAATTTAGTCATCAAAATTTTATTGGTCGTCTAGCTATCCCTACATAGACGTAAATAGCCCTACCCTTTAGTCTTTATGAACATTAAAGCCAATTGGCAACCTATTTTAAATAAGACACTCTAGGTTAATATTCAGGTTCTTGAGATCCCTTTATAGTATAACCATGCCTTAGAACTAGTTTGACTCAATTTAGGAATCTATAGATTCATCCTCCTTTTAGGTTTGTTGACTCTACTATATCATAATTGATTCAAAAGGTTAACATCTTGTCTAGTAAATATATGTTTGGATTAGGTCCCCTAGGTCCCTTTCTTAGTTTAGATGGAAAATTCTTTAGAAAAGAAACCCTGGGATCTTGCCTGGCCCAATTTAAACATCCATAAATCCAACTTAAACACAATTTAAAGTAAAAAAAAAGCATCCATAAATCCAATATTTTTGGTGTATTCACTTTATTGTACCACTGTTGATTCAGTACACCAACACATTGTCTTGTAAATATAGGTTAAGCATAGGTTTCTTACGCCTTTTTCCTAGTTTAGGCATTAAAACCACTAGGAATGAACTGTAAGGATCTAGTCTAACCAACTTAGGCCTCAATAAATCCATCCTTCTTTTGGTTTTGTTGAATTTATTATGCTATACTTGATTGTATAGATTAGTATCTAATTTAGTAAATTTAGGTTAGAATCAAACCTGATAGGCCCTTTTTCTAGTTTAACAATTGAAAACCCTTATGGAAAAGAAAATATTGCAATCTAATCTAACTTTGTCTAGACGCTTATAGATCTAAGAAGTCCCCTTAAAATTGATTTCTTTCTACTATACCATGATTAAATTAGTGGAATGCATTGACCCCTTTCCTTTGGTTTTAATTCCATTAGCTTTATTAGTTCCATTTTGCCATAGTTGATTTAATGAACCAACATTAGACTAGTGAACTTAGGTAGGAATTTGTCCCTTTTAGACATAATTTTTCCTATCTCTAGGTAGTTTTGTGTTTATTCCTTTGACCCTAGCTTTAGTAAGATCTAGCCTCCATGGCTCCGACTAAGATTCTATCAATTTCAAAATCAAATTAAATTAAATTTTAATATAAAATCAAAAATTAAATATTTAATATCTTTAATAAAATTATAATAAATTGTAAAAATTTCAATCACTTCAACTGCCTTTTACTTGGATTATATCCTTTATTTTGAATCTTGATGATTCCCTCAATCAACACCAATACATCTGGTGTACTTTATTGTATCCACCATGCCAAGTAAGGATCCATTTATTGGCCTCAATTTAAATGAGGTTGATAAAATCCTCATGACCATGGCCTTAGTTGCTAGGGTTCTTTTTGTATTATAGGGCTTTCCTTATAAGAGCTTCATAAATGGTTTTCTAAGGACTTTGTATTAGCTAGCCAGATAGAACCTGAAACCTTACAGAATGCTGAGAGGACCCTTAGGATTCTACGCTTAAACTTTCAAAGTTCACTAAAAACCTATTTAAACTTTTTTAAACTCATGTGTAATAGATTAAAGTCAAATCCCAAAACTCAAAATTTAAATGGAAACCTAGAAAGGCCCTTGGGTTTAGTTGGGCCATTTATTTTCCAACTAATCATGTTCATGTTTAAAAGCCAACAAAGTACCCCAAGAAACATTCTAATCACTTTAAATAGGTAATGAAGCCCCTTAGGTCAATATTAGGTAAACCCCTAACTAAAACCCCAAAATCCTATCAATCCTAAAATAATAAAAAAGACATAATCCTTGGGACCTATTCTAGGTAACTCATACCCTTAAGATCTAACCCTTGACTTGCTCCTCATGGGTTAACGAGCCTTTGTTAACCCATAATCAAAGTGGGTTTGACTAAAGTCCACTGATGTAACACATAGAGGGTGATCCTATCACCAGAGCAAGGGAAAAAGCATGTGACAATATGCTATGAAGGATTCATAAAAATGTATATCATTTGTATGCTTTTTAATTTATTTTCATGCTTATCAATTCTACATGTGTGATGACTTAGTGTTATATAGAATTTATATGTCATGTGGTTACTTTATGTGTAAAGTGGATTGGGAGTGGTGTGGCCAACAAAACAAGCACTAGGGAGTATATATGATGGCTAATGCATGAAGGAGGGAGAAGTTATAATTAAAATCGTTAGACAACCGCTTGGCCGCCAACCACTGTCGGATTACCACCAGGCCGTCGACCGCCTTTAAACATCCATCTCCCACCGACTACAACTCGTCCGTCCTCCATCACACGTCGACTATGTTCCCTTCGACCAACATTCGCCTGTCAACTATGGTCCATCTGAACTCCCATTGCCTGCCTACTACAGTCCCTCTAACCTTCGTCGTCCGCTGACTACATTGGTTCCTGTGATCTCTGCCACTCGTCAATTATAATTCCTCTGACCACCATCGCTCGCCGGCTATGGTCCCTCTAACCAACATCATATGCTGACTACGTACGGTCCCCTCGACCATCATCGCCTATCGACTACAATCCTTCTGACCTCCCATCGCCTATCGACTAAGGTCCTTCTAACCTCCCGTTACCGGCTGACTATAGTACCTCCGACCTCCGTCGTCCGTCGATCACGGTCCCTCCGACCTCTATCGCCCGTCAATTATGGTCCCTCCAACCACTATTGCCTGCCGACTATAGTCCCTCTGACCACAGTCACATGAAGACTACGATCCCTCCGACCTCCATCTCCCACCAACTACACTCCCTTTAACAATAGTCGCCAGCCGACTATTGTCCCTCCGACCACCATCGCACACCAACTACAGTCCCTTCGACCTCCGTCGCCTGCTGACTACTGTCCCTTCGACCACCATCACCCACTAATAATGGTCCCTCCGTCGACTATAGTCCCTCTGATCTCTATTGTCTAAATATAGCCCTACCAACCAAATGAATAGGCCAACGTTCTATTGGGAATGACTCTCTTTTCATAAGATTCTTCCAACCATACTATGTAATGTATATGATACATTGAGCCAATGCCTTCGCCCCGCGGAAGGACACCATTTGTAATCAATTACAAACACTAGTAAAATCATTTTAACTATGTCAGGCCCCATAATTTTTCCCCTTTTTAGGATTTTTCACGTAAAATCTTAGTGTCTCTTATGACTCTCGCACCTCCTCTTTTTATCTGTTAGTGTGCTAGCTGGATCTTCGTACAAAACTATGTCGCAAAACTCCATATCTCTCTACCGCCGCGAATGTTCTAGTTCGGAACAATTTTAAAATATAGAGCAACAATAATAATTTTTTTTATTAAATAGTACATATGTTCTAAAAAATATTAATGAAATATTAAGTGAATTTTAATCTCATTTTAAGGAAAAACAACATATCCTTCAACTAGAAATCAACACCATAAAAACAAATCCAAGAACTACTTGAAAATAAGAAGTTCTCATGCTCATGGTTATTAAGCAACCGTTAGGTTCAAATTTAAACCAAAATGACGGGAAAGGAATACATAAATACCAACCCAACCCATTTACTAAAAAGATTAAAACTCACAAGCTAACTCCAATCATCAAATTTTCCCTAATATGATCCGCAAGAAAAAAAAAAACTTCAATTTGAAGTGATTAGCATTAACTCAGCTCAAATTGGATATGATTATATAATTTTAAAGAACTAAAAAAACAAAGAAAATTTGAATTTAATTATCTCAAGCAAAAAAAAAAAGTAAAATACATAATGATACTTATGTTTTGACTCCAATCAAGCCCAATCTATTTGTTTTAAGACTTACATTAATAGAATAAGACTCAAATCTTATATATATATATATATATATATATATATATAATGATTGTTTGTAATAAAATTAAAAAAAATCAAGTTACTTAAATATTTAAATATGATATCCATACAATA
The DNA here is from genome assembly GCF_001605985.2 of Dendrobium catenatum. Lineage (NCBI taxonomy): Eukaryota > Viridiplantae > Streptophyta > Magnoliopsida > Asparagales > Orchidaceae > Dendrobium > Dendrobium catenatum. Next base: position 161,517 of record NW_021543134.1, read on the forward strand.
TGGCTTTTATACAAATATCATTTCAGACCTTGCCTTAGTTTTTTTATAAACTAAAATACCTGCATGTGCTAAATGTGAGAGAGTTTTAAGTTTGGGAAATGATGACATGGCCCCTGTGAATTGTGACTGAATCACGCACTTCGGTTCCAATGCAATCGCAGAAGCCTTTATAAAAAAATGAGTAAATTACTAATAACTAAGGGGGGGGGGGGGGGGGGGGGGGGGGGGGGGGGGGGGGGGGGGGGGGGGGGGGGGGGGGGGGGGGGGGGGGGGGGGGGGGAAAAGGGGGGGGGGAAAAAAAAAGGGGAAAAGGGGAGGGGGGGGGGGGGGGGGGGGGGGAAAAAAAGGGGGGGTGGGGGGGAAGGGGGGGGGGGAGGGGGGGGGGGGGGGAAGGGGTGATAATGCTTGTCACCTTATTGTTTTAATTTAATGGATATATCTCAAAAATCTTGTATTACCGTCGACTTTCCGCAGATACACATGCGCGGAAAAAGGGGTCCTAACCAGCGGAATATACGCGGTAATGTTACGCGGAGTTTCTGGCGAAATTTTCGCCGTTACATTACTCTCTTTTATATATTAGCCCTAAAAGAAAATTTTACTCTCTTTTTTGTTACAATTCTATTAAGCTATCTAAAAGATATAAAAAAATTTGTAGCAAGGAAATTCCTATAGTTCGTTCTCCTTTTTGTAAGAAAATATTTGATTTGATTTTTAGAGTGCAGATTTAACGGCTAAATTTTAGAAGCATATAAGTATCATTTATTATGTATATAGATATGTTTACCCAAAAAAATGGAATAAAGGAACATGTAGCAAAAAGATTAGTATTTTCATATCTAGTTTAAATAAAAAAATAATTAAAAAATATTTTATAACAAGCAATAAATATATAAAAAGCAGCATCTTATGTATATAATAAAAATTTATAATTACCACATTTTAAGCTACTTGATTTAAATTAAATATGTTATCATTTTCTTATGTAAATTTATTGGCTTAATTATGTAAATTTCATGTAAAAGAAAATTTGGAGATTTTAAAATAATTAAAAATTTGATGAAATTTTTAATTTTAAGAAAACTAGTAATGTAAAGATAAGTGATTAAATGAATTATTAATGCATGGCTATCTTCTTTTTTGAAAACTAAATTTTATGATAATTAAATTTGTAATTTTCTAAAACATTTTTTATCATAAGCTGCCAAAATGAGCTCTAATATACATCTACATCAGATATTTGTATTGCTTTAATATTTTTTTATTCGAGAAAAATATAAATTAAAATTTCGTCAATACTTCCTTTTAGATGATATTGACATCATTGTTTTCATTATTTTATCTTGATCTCTTTATTGTAGGCGTAGAGGAAAACATCCTCTAATTGAATTTCAGGAGCAAAAATTAGCTAATTGTCATAATTTGATCACTTTGAATGCTGGTGGAATTTCTGATATTGAGCAGTTCATCAGTCAAAGATGGTTTACAAGGAAAGTTTTGTTTTAGCTTTTCTTCTATTTCAAGTACCATACAACATAATATTAATTAAGAGATTGGTTATGTAAGTTTTTTTTTTTTTTTTTTTTTTATTATATCTGAAAATGTTCTATTGAAAATTATATTCCAACAGGGGCTGAGGCTAAGATTTCATGACATCGATAAATTCAAGATCTTCTGAACTACTGAAACCTGAATCAGAAAATAATAAGCAACTGAAGGTACTTCCTTTAAGAAAATGTAATTAGGTGCTCCAACATATACATAAATTTATTAGCATCAATAGGTAATTGCATCGTTTGTTCATTTTTTTTTTTCCTCATTTATGCTAATGTTTGTAACCTTTTATTGTGATCAATACATTATAAGACTCATTCAAGATAATACAACAATCCTCTTTCACCTTCACCAATTGAAGCAAAGCTATATCAATGAAAAATCACTTATTCATATTAAAATTAAATATGTATTTATGTGAGCAAGTCTTTATATTCATATACCTTTCTAACCTTTAAAGGATACTATTGTTTAGTATTATATACATTAACATCCTTTAAAATATTAGTGTTCAAGTAGGTATTTACTTACGTTGTTACCCTTTTTAGATTAAATTTTTGAAAGATGTTAATCTTCTAGTTCTGCAAAAACACATGTTGTCTAGCTCTATATATCATATTATAGATGAGTTTAAGTTCATGATTGAAGGTATAAATATATTTATTTTAGTATATAAGTGATTCTCTTAAATAAAATCTTATTCTAAAATTACCATTGTATTATAGCCATTTTATACACAAAATTGCATTTCTTCTATATATGTATATATTTATGTATGGAATTTTATATTTATGATGTGATGAGCTCTCTTTTAAGTTCAAGTTCATGGAGCATATGTTTTAAGTTAAGTTTTCAAATTATTTTGTAAAATTTTATTTCCCCCAATATTTTTAATTGATTTACTTTTGTTATGATTGAGCAGGTCCTGAAACGGGGTATTTCTTTTCTAGATGATGACAATGTATTATTGGGCCCGTTATGTAAAATCCCAAAGAAGACAATATAGAGGAAGATAAGGCTGTGGAGAATGTCTCATTTCCACAAAGAAAGTCATATTTTCCATATGTCACCCCTGAGGTTAGAAATTATTAACTATTTTGAAGAATTCATTTTTTATAACTTTGGTATGATTATGTTTAATTTTGATAATTTTTTTTTGCAGGTTATGTCATAGAGGAAGATGTTGTGGAGAATGCCCCATGTACGATAGCCATTTCAGGAGATGGAATTACAACTAAGGGCATGAATGAGACTTCCATTGCTAGTACAAGTTCCATGACCATTATAAGGTCTTCAAATACTATAGTTTCATGCCACACACACTTCCTTACACAAAGAAAAATCATATTTCCATATGTCAGTTCCTGAGGTTTGAAATTCTTATTTTTATAATAAAACTTTCATCTTTTTTATATATGATCATTTTTAAACTTTGATAATATATTTTTTAAGGATATTGACGACTACTGATGAAGAGTGTGTGAAGAAACTGAAGAATCTGATCAGTCATTATTTAATTTGGGTAAACCTTGCAAAACTTTCTAAAATAAAATACTTCAACTTTTAAGTTACTTATAGAATATGCCTTCACCAAGAGAAAATGATATTTAAGTGTCATATCTTACCAGGTCCTGCAATGAATGATGATAACAGCACTTGTGTTCAATAATGAAGGAGACTTCATCATTTCCTGTTCTATGACCTTAATGATCATTCTGCCCTCCTTCAAACCATGCCAAGTCCATCATATGTTCAGCTGCCTTTCCAAAAGGATTAAATTGTTGATCATTTTTCAGTTATTTGCTCAAGGAGTGTTAGATATTTGTTCACTCATCAGTTTCAGATATTGGCAACCAAATCTTTTTGCCAAAAGCTACTATCCAAAATTGGATCAAACATGTAAAAATTGTAAATTTTATTTCTTCTTCCTTTCTTAGTCATTTTAGAAATTGTATAATTTCTTCAATAAAATCTCTTAATTTGTTTGTATTAATTTGTTTTTTTAATGTTATAATCATTTTTGGCAAAAGAATGGTGGTTAATGTAATACTCTGCAAATGATGAATTTGAACATATATGCAACCAATTGTCTTGTATCTCTCTAAATTTTGTAGTACTTGTTAGCTCAAATATTGACCAAAGATTTTTAAGTTTTATTTTTTATTTTTCAGCTTTATATTGATACGACATCACAATCATCTGATCGGCGCACGAATCTCAATGCAAAAAACTAGTTGGAAACTTCAAAATTAAATTTCGGGAGCATATGAACTCCGATTTCAGCGACTTATGGTCAAACTGAGCGTCTCGGAAAATACGAACCCAAACGACCCAGATCAACCAATCCGAGCCCAAACGAGTCTGAATCAAGGGTTCAAAGCGCTGTTTGGAAAAGTTCAAACGCAATTTGAGTTACCAAACGGTCTCCGATTTTTGACGAGCTTATATACTCGAAATCGAGCGGCTCGACGAGAGAGAATCCAACGAGCCAGACATCAAATTCCGACATCAATTAGGCTATCAAATTTCCAACGAAACGGTGCGGTGATCAAAGGATTCGATATCGGCCGATCCATTCAACCACTCCCAATTACGCCCTTGATCTCACGCGCTATTTACGGGCTATGCCTCCAAGAAAACTATAATAGAGCCCTCATTCCTAACAACTCAAAGAAAGAAGGAGGGAAGAGAGAGAAGGAGAAGGAAAAGGGGAAATAGGAGAAATTCTCACGCTCTCGCCCCACGTCGCCGAGACTTCTTCTGCGGCTTGACCCGCAGCTAACTAGCCGGAACTACCTCCATTTGCGAATTTTGGAAAGCGGGACACTCTCGGCACAACTCACCCATGGGATGCTGAAATTCTTTCCAATTACCAGAGAGTCCCCTCCTGCTCGTGAAACTTGCGGCCAGTGAAGCGGTTCTCCTCTACAACGCCACCAGACGTCGAAACTTCTACCGACGTCGGACCTTCAATCTTCGCCAAGTTTCTACCCGACGCTGCGGACTTCTACGTTATTGGACTTCGCTGGAGTCTATGCGAAGAAGCATTTCTTTCGCATTGCTGGACTTCTACCCTGCAAGTGTCCTACTAAATCTGTCGTCAGATTTATAGTCCTTCCTGACCTCTCGTCGCCAATCGCCTACGGTCTTCTGACTTACGTCGTCCGCGACTACAGTCTTTTCTGACATCCGTCGCCGTTGAATCATCTCCTTCCGACTATGTCGCCCTGCCGACTATATCCTCCTGATTACGTGCCTGCCGCCGACTACAGGCTGACTACGATCCTCTCTACCTACGTCGCCGCCGACTGCAATCCTTCTAAAACGTCGATACGTCGATAGTAGCTCTTTTTGTTTTACTAATTAATGTATCTCCATAAGATGTACAACTCAAGCTAAGAACCTTCACCAAGGAAGGGCCTCAATTTGTAATCGACTGCAATACTAGTGGATTCATTCAAACTGGGCTAGGCCCCGTGGTTTTTCCCCCTTTTACAGGGGTTTTCCACGTAAAAATCTTGGTGTCTCATAAATGATAGACCCTCTCTCCTTATCTGATTGTGTGCCGGATTTTCGTACAATGCTAAGACGTTAAATATGGTATTTCTCTACCGCCGCGAATACTCCTGGACGCAACAATATATTTTAAATAACAAAAATTATAATACTTAAAACATATATGATTGTAGCCTGATATTTCAAATTTACATAAATAATTAATTAGCTACAAAATTTTCTCATATTCATGCATAAGTAGTGGATATTATTATGCAGTACTACCTATAGAAGTTAAAAATTATCAAATTAGTAGCCAAATACTGTTGAATTCAAAAGTAATCCAAATTAAGATTTTTTTTTTTTATATAGGATATGAATTCTTAATAGACTAAGGTGAAATACCAATAAATAGTAATCATGAACTCATTAGTTTATATTTTATTTGATTATAGGATATAAATTTTTAATAGACTAAAGGTGGAATGGTTTTTCATATCCTATAACATGAGCCCATTAGTTTATCTATATGTGTTTAAGCTCATATATAAAAATAATTTATAACTACCAATTAGATCATATTTTATAACTACTAATTAGATTAACAAAATTGCTTCCTTGATATATTTCTTTTATCTTTCCTATATAACCATTGGTCATCTCAGTGGCCCTTAGTACAAAAAGATATGAAAAGTACAAGATATTGATTTGTATTTTCTTCATACATTTAAGGCTTTGCTAGAGATGGCTTTTTTTACGGCTTCTTAAAGTAGTTTTCTAACTTAAAGCAATCTTTTAGTACTTTTTTTTTTGTTAAAACCCACTGACGGGCCTACGTGTTCATCCAAAAAAAGCGGTTACAAAGTCCTTAGAAGGGACCTCCAGCTTACTAATGATCAGAAGAGCTACAAAAAAAGTCAAAAGAAAACCTAAAAGCCGAAGGTCCCTTTTTCTACGATTACAAAACCAAAAGAAAAAACTTTAGGCTGCGGGCAAACAACACCCAAAATAGGAAGATCAAGATGTACTTGTTCTGCACAATCCTCCTGCAAAAAATGAAAACAAAAACCCAAAAATTAAGAAGCAGATAAAACTTAGTCACCTTGGCAATCTTGAGCTTCCCAAACTTAGTGAAGATCCACCTGGAAAAGAAACTCCAAAAACTACTGTCATGCAAAAAGTACTCAATACAACCCCCAAAATAGTCCAGATAATCAAAACCGCAAATAAAATAAGTGTGAATGGCCTTAGCAGCAGAGGAACTCCAATAAACCACAATGACAAGCACAGATCAAGCATTCATGTTAGCTTTTTTATAACCCTTCTAGTACTCAAATTGTAAGTCCCCAGCGCTCAGATAAAAGATGTGGTTACCAGAATTCATCCGCAAAATATTGCAATGAATGGCAGTGCAGTAATTAAAATGGGCCAAAGTGAGATGCAGATCCATGAGTAACAGGAAACCAGAATTCCTCATCAAAAAACCCTTACTCCTACAAAGCGTCCCGTTATAGCCAGCATTACGCTCCAGGTGAATTTTAAAAATTAACAAAATATAATTCCTGACAACCTGAAACAAACTAACCCAGTTGCTAACAGTATCCCTCACCAAGAAATAGTAGACAATAATCAGATTAGTCCCATAATAAGGATTCCAACAATACTCCCAGTCAATTGTCACAAAATGCAAGTAAGGACAAATATCAGTATTAATATCAGCTATCCGGTAAAAGCTACTAAAATCAAAATTGCTCCAGTTGTTAACCTGACAGAAGAAGGCCAACATAAAAACTGAAGCAGAACCCCCAAAAAAACTCAGAACCAAATGAAAAAACATGAATACCAAGCAGAAAAGAGAAGAGAAGGGAACCAGAAAAAGCCGCAGACCAATTAATGCTTACAAATATAGGGAATACACACACCATCAAGCCTGACTAACCCTTTAGTCTCTTTGGGAATAGTCCTATAATCATAATTAATAAACTAGGAGAGAGAACAACCCAATTTAGCTAAGGAGTCCGCAACAGCATTCCACTCCCTGAAAATATGAGTTATTTTAAACTGAATTCGGGCGAGAACCTGCTTAATATTCCTGATAATATAAAAACTATCCGGACTAGAAATAGAGTTGCCATTGATATAATGGATAATAAGCAGAGCATCAATCTCAATCCAAAGATTAGAAGTACCACAAGATATAGCTAATTGGACCCCATAACATAAACTATCTAACTCAGCAAGAAGAGCAGAATTACCATTCGAAGGGCCCGTAAAAGCAACAACAACCTTCCCCTCAAAATCACGAATAATGCCACCACAACCCGCAGCATTACTATTTTTAGAACCGTCAGTATTAAGTTTAAACCAGCCTCTATCCGGCTTCTTCCAATAAATAATCCTCTCTAAGAAATGCTTAGAGAAAGAAGTTCAAGTGATTCCAAAACTCACTGGCGAGGTTGTGATAGCCATTAAAAGAATTAGGGGAAAACAAATTAGCAGCAAAAAGTTGAGCCACCTTAAACTTCACTTTAGAAATAATAAGATTGGCTTCCATTTTGATGTTCTCATGCTTAGAATCATTCCTACTACTCCAAATAAACCAACAAATTAAGACCGGCATAATATTACGAATGTGACCTTTAGTAGATATAAACCAAATTTTAAAAACGTCAGCCATCGAAGAAATTTGGGAATGAGTACTAAATTTAAACAAATTATCAAAATAAAGCCAAACTTTCATAGCAAGGTAAAAACATGATTAATATTTTCAATATGACAACAACATTGGCATTTAGAAACAATGAAAAAGCCTTTTCTAATAAGAGTATAATCCACAGGAACATACTTATTTAAAATCCTCCACATAAGAAAATAATAAGTAGGAGGAATGCTAAGGTTCCAAAAAGCAGTAAATAACGGTTTCTTGGTAATTGAGGTTTAATGGCATGTCAAAGCAGTTTAGAGTTAAAATTACCATCGTTAGAATAATTAAACAGAATGCAATCTTCAACCTCCAAGTTAATAGGAATTTTATAAATAAGATTAAGAATAAAGTGAGGAACAGTGTGCTCTAATAAATAAATATTCCAATCGTCATGAACAAGAAAGTCCTTCACCTTACACTTCGAAATAGAACGAGTATTTAACTAATTATCAATGGAATAATTACCTAACCATTTGTCTCGCCAAAAGTAAATATCACCAGCTCCCAACCCCCATTGAATAAAATTTTCAGCCTCCCATTTGATTTTACATAATCTTTTCCAAATGAAAGAGTCCCCTTGTTTAAAAGAACAGTTAAGCGGATGATTGCCAACACAGTACTTAAAATGCATAAACTTCGCCCATAAACTCTTCTTAGATCTAAAAGAATACCACAGTTTATGAAACAAAGTCACCACCATATCATTAAAAGTTTTGAAACCTAGCTTCCCTTCATCCAACTTACCAGAACAATTATGCCAAGACCCCCAAATTATAGTCTTTTTATCACCTTTAGAACCCCATAAAAATTTATTAAATAAAACTTCCAACCTCCTACAAACATTTAAAGTAGGACATAAAGTATGAAACAAGTAAATAGGAATAGAACTAAGCACATACTGAATAAGAACAAGCCTGCCACCATAAGAAAGATAGTTATAAGCCCAACAATTAAGCTTGTTTTGAATATTATCAAAAATATCATCAAATAAATGATCTCTCTTCTTGCCCTTATAAAGAGGAGTACCTAAATACTTGAGAGGCAAAGACCTTTTGCTTAAACCAAATGTTCTTTCAATCCTTTGAACACACACCATAGTAATAGAATTGGAAGGAATAAAGCAACTTTTAGACATATTAAAAATTAATCCACTAGCTTGCTGGAAGACCTCAAAAAACCTAAAAAGGATATCCAACGATTTAATAGAACCATTAGTAAAAATGATGAAATCATCCGCAAAACTCAAATGCGATCATAGCAAAGCACCACCAGATCTAAAGTATAAATTAGGATTCATCTTAAAAAGGTAATTCATGCCACGAGATAAAAATTCTACAGCTATAATAAAAAGAGCAGGAGATAAGGGATCCCCCTGTCTAAGTTCATGAGAAGAGCGAAAAAAGCCATGAGAATTACCGCTAATGATAACCGAAATATAACAATTCTCAATACAATTCTTAATAAGATTAGAAAATTGTAAGTTAAAGCCAAAACAATGAAGCATACGATAAATAAAATTCCAATTAAGGTTGTCATAAGCTTTAGTAATATCTAATTTAAAGATAATGTTACCACCATCCACTTTCTTGTTTGTCATTGACTAACTCTTGAGCAAGCAAAACATTGTCAAATATGGATCTACCTTTCACAAAACCAGATTATTCAGGGGAAATAATCTTAGGTAAAATTAAAGCCAATCTACTCATAATAATTTTAGCAATAAGTTTGTAAAACACAGAGCATAAACTAATTGGCCGGAAATCATTCCAATAGTTAATATTCTGAGCCTTAGGAATCAGAGCAATAGAAGTAGCATTAAAATACTTAGGCATAGTAGAACCTTTAAAGCAATCCACCACCGCATTAATCAAATCCTCCTTAATGATACCCCAACATTTATGAAAAATTTATTGGTAAAACCATCAGGCCCTACAACAGACTCCGTATTCATAGACTTTAAATTATTCCAAATTTCCTCTTCAGTAGGAATTTTAGAAAGCATGTCATTCTCAGGATCAGTAACAAGAGACGGGATGCAACCAAAATCAATATTAAGATTAGGAGAAAAATTAGAATTAAAAATTTTAGAAAAGTAGTCAATGCCAGAATACACAATTAAGTTAGGCTCCTCAATAATATTCCCCTCAGGAGAAGTAATTTTATGGATTTGCCTCCTAATCAAATTATGGTTGGCGATATTGTGAAAATAAGCAGTATTACGATCACCTTCAACAAGAAATCTAGAAGAAGCCTTTTGGCTCCAATAAACTTCCTCTTTCTCCTGCAGCTTAGACAGATGGATCTTAGCTTCATTAAGACAATATAAATTATCATTGGAAGAATTAAGCAAAGAAGCCCTATCAGCATTTTCAACAAGTTCTTCAGCTTTCAGTATATTAGTAAACAGATTTTTAAAAATACATTTATTCCACCAAGACAATTTTTGCTTAAGCCTCTTGAGTTTGAACAAAAGCCTGTTCATTCCCTGCACCTCATCAGAAGGAAAAAGATGAGCATCCCAATTCTCTTTCACCATATGCATAAAAGTGTCATCCAAAAGCCACATGTTTTGAAATCTAAATGGTTTAAAGCTAGAACCATTCATGTTGTTAATGTTTAAAAGTAAAGGAGAGTGATCAGATAAAGTGCGGGTAAGGTGAGTAATATGAGTATTAGGAAAAGCCTTACCCAATAATTGCTGAAAAGAATATGATCAAGCCTTTTCCACATAGTACCTCTATTCCAAGTGAAACTATTACCCGAAAAACCAATGTCATGCAAATTGCAATTCCTAATCAAGTCATTAAAATCCTCAATGGCTTTTAAATCAGGATGCCTACCACCCACACGTTCAGAAACATTAGTAATGCAATTGAAATCACCACCCACTAACCACGGAGCATTAATATTAGAGGAAAAATCAATGAGCTGCTCCCAAAGATTAATCCTCACAATTCTAGTACAGGAAGCATAAATAAAAGATGCAAAAGAAGAAACAGCATTTAAAGTAATACTAGTATGAATGACTTGAGGAAAATCTAAAATAACATCCAAAGAAATGGACCGTTTCCAAAAAAGCCAAATCTTGTTAGAGCAATTACCAAAGCAAAAATCAAAACCAAGCTTTCTCTTAACAGAAACCAATTTATCCATACCAACTAAAGGTTCAATTAAAACAAGTAAATGAATACCATGAATCCTACAAAGATTTTTCACTCTATATTTCGATAGAGAACTACCCACTCCTCTAATGTTCCAAATTATAGCTTTAACCATTAATAGAAGAGTTATTAGATCTAGTGACCCTAGGGGTATTGGTAATGATATTTTTCTTATTTTTCCCCTTCTTCTTAGAGATGGAAGAATCACCCTCTTTAACAACTTTCTCCTTGCCAGAGGGAGATGCCTTAGAAATATAAGAGTCTTTAGTCTCTTCCAAAGGAATACAAATTTCAATAGTGCCAACTTCCCCTTCTTCCAACTCCACATCTTTTTCTCCTTGTTTAAACTTGGACTCAGAAGGAGAACCCTCTTGTCCAACACGATCAGGGCTAGAAACAACATTGTTTTCCAAGACCTTTAGGGAAGAAGTATTAACATTATCAATAGCCTCCATAGAAGAAGTAACATTTTGCAAATTCTTTTCAACAATCAGCTCTTTCCTAACACTGGCCTCCAAGGTATCTTCTATAGTTTCTTCTCTATTGTCCAGCTTATCACCCTCTTCACTCCTTAAGGAAGAGTCTAAAGACTCGGTTTCTATGTCATCTCCACACGGGTTTGGATCATCTCCATTAGATTTTTGTTTTTCAGAAACAGTTTCAACTTTCGAATCATTAGTTTTGGGATGTTCAACAGCCAACAAATGCTCCAGTTTTTCCTGTCCAACAATCAATTTGGGACCCTTAGAATTTTTTTTCAGTTGAGGATGCGCAACAAAACAATCTGAAATAGCATGACCATGTATTTTGCAATGTAAACAAAAATCAGGAACATTTTCGAATTCAACTTTTTGAAGATAGCCAGTTTTTTCCGAACCAATCCAAACCTCTTTTTTATGTTTCTTAGTAATGTCGAGCTCAACCAATATTCTAGCCACTGATGGCCTCGATCGTGAAGCAGTGGCTTGGTCGGTTTGGAGCGGCCTACCAAAAACAGAACCGAGAGCATGAAGAACATGAGCATTGAAAAAATGTAACCTCAAGTTAGGAAACAAAATCCATATAGGAACAATAGGGGATTCTTCTTTGACATCAAAAAAAGGTGTCCTTTTTAATAATCTCATTTGACAATTCAGAATATAGTAAGACCTCCTAGCAAAAACACTACTGTAATCCAAATCGTTGGATAACTGGATAGAAACATGCCTTGGATCAAGTAATCCTAAAGAAAAGTTACCAGAAAGTTTCAGTTTACTAAAAAAATTATGAATCGCATCTAGGTTAGGTCTACGAACGGTAAATTTGCCAACAAGAGTAAACTGAAAAGGGGATGCAAGTTTAATAATATTATCATCGGACATTAAAATCACAGGAAAGCCTTTAACGGTCGATTTCGTAAAAGAGAACGAAGGATCTTTCGATTGGCTCGGACCCGCCAACACATCGCGAAAAGATCCGAAGAAGCCAAAGTTTTACCATTATCTATCATACCTTTGGTAGATCCATCCAACCCTTGGGGAGGAACACCCTAGACATTAGCAAGAGTAGACGGTGAGTTCGTCTCCATCGTAGAAGACGAAACCCAACAGCCCGAAGGCAAGAAACGGAAGAAGAAGAATCAAAACAACCAAATACGCTCAGACAAACAACCGATCGAAGAGAGCAGACGGAAACAACGGGGAGTTGTGGTCGCAAAGAAAATCGCCAGAGTAGGGGCGGCTAGGGCAAAAAGGAGGAGACTTGAGAATACAAGCTAAACTTGATATTTTTTCTAATCTTTTAGTACTTAAAAACTGCTTTAAGAAGCAATAAAAAAGTCAACCCAAACTAAGACTAATTTTTTTATTTTTGGTAGAAAGATGATAGCATACTATGCAAGATGATCTAAGAAAATCCATTTATTCAAGGACATCAATAAGTTAATGCTCTTAAACTATAATGCTTTTTTAATACCTATGTAACGAGATTAAATAGCATTTGATGGAAACTATTATAGTAACCTCTTTCAATGCATAAGGAAGCAACTTATTATCTAAATGTCTTCATATCCTTCTTTTATGTAGTTAATTTTTCAAACTTGATCAAGAACTTTTAATCTCCAACTAAAATTCATGTATTTTGTTGTGCATAATGTGAAGAGCTTTAGTATTGTGCATATTATGCACCTTTTTAAGGAAGGTATTTTAATTAATTTGATTTTATTAAGACTCTCGAATTCTTAAGAAATAAAATTTAGCAATTCATTTCCCAAATTTTGAGTAGAGTTTCAACTTTCTTATAATAAAAATTATACTGCAATGGGTTTATAATAATTTGTAATAAAGACTCATTATTTTGGTCTAAATATTTAAAATGCTTTAGCTAGTGAATTGCAATATGTTAGATTTAATATATAAATAAATATAATCTAACTTATAGTATTTAATATATTTCCATAATACTATTATTCTAGAAAAATAAGTTGGATTTAACAAGTGAAGTTTATATATTTAACATTTATACTTTAGTTTAAAAAAATTAATATAGAAATAACATATAAAACATTATTTATATTCATGTAACATCTATCACTACAGTTGACACCTCGAAGTGAATGAAAGATGGAAAGTCATATGACTTTAGAGGATGCTGAGAGTTCAATTGATAGTGGCTTCATGGTTCCACATATAGTAGATGAGGGTTAGAAGTGATAGAGCTTGGTGTAAGAACTCAAAAATTTGACATTTGGAAAAGTTAAATGCGAGCTGCCATAAAAGGCTTACACCTTTAAAATACAAACACATCATAAGATGTCTAACAATCCTTTTAAAGAGCATGAAAGCAGATAAGGAGGGGGTAGAAGAAAATCTAGAGCGTGCTCACTTATAAAAAAAATAGTTCTCTTCTTTTTTAAGATATGAACTAAGGATGAGTTTGGAAGAATCCATGCTGAATATATTCTAAATTAAGAAGGATAACAGGTGACAGCATATGCTTGGAGCACTGATATGATATCATTGTATGTGCATGTTATAATATAAATTCCATTAATAGCCAACCATTATTATGGAGTTTAGTAGGAATTCCAATATAAAGTCTATTCTCCTAGAGAATAATTTTAATGTTGATACCTTTAGGATGTCAAGCCAAAAACATGAGGCTAGAAGGAAAGTGCCAAGTAGGCGGCTTCACTCGAAGGCATGAATGGATTTGATGTTGAGGTGATAGCTCAAGGATGGAAACTTGTCAATAGGCATTAAGAAGAAAACATGCCAAGTAGGCGAGTTGGTGCTACTGAGAAGAACACAAGAATGAATTTATTGTTGAGTCGGTGGTTCTAGGATTTGGAACAATCAAACAGTTATGGGAAAGGTAGTTATTAAGGATATGAGTTATTGAGAAGAAGACATGAAGGAGTTAGCTGAAATCCCTTAGCTATATAATGTCAAGCTACCAATTAAGCCTTGAGAAGATGACTTATAGAAAATCTAACATTAAATTACTAAATCCGAAATGCCTAAATTTTGCCAAGTGCTAAAAAAATTAATTTTCAAGATGGCAAGTTTATTAGGAAAGTACAAAACTAACAACTATAGGATATATAACTATTAGCGAGCATCGAGATGAAAAAATGTTGAGTATAAAATTTCATGGGATCGAGTCCTTGGAATATGTCATTTAAAAGATGCCATAGTCTACACCTCTAGTATGTTGAGTATTTTGCAAGAAGGAGATGGATAAATATTCAGAAGGAAATGATTAATGTGATATCTATAATTTATCAGCTATTGGCAAAGTTCAAGGAAGATAATGTTGAGAGGAAAATAATCATTAGACTGGGTTCACGAAGGAACTAACCAAAAGATGACTATGGTCGATAGCTCCAGCTAATATGTCAAACCATCAACAAGGTACTAAAGAGGGGCAATACAAAGCAGGTGACCTCATATGGAGAGGATAGGTCATAAACAAAGGATACCATAAAGTTTATTAGAGGTAACTGAATGGTCTTTTCATGTGAGTTAGAGATTTTAAAGTTGAAGTTATGCCAGTATATCCCACAAGACTGTTTAGGTAAAAATTTTCCAATAGCAAATAGATTTATATCCAATTGAGTTACACATTAAACTTCAAATTTGGTGATGATGATTCTAACAAAATCATATCCCAAGTTCTATAAAACTCCTCTTAAAAATTCATTTAAATCTTTCCCTATTGCATAGATCAGAGATTTATTCATAGATTTATATAAAAAAATTAGAATTTTTAGTTGATATGTAGCCATTATAGATGAACCCTACTAACCTAACAGATCTAGGCTAGTTTGGCTACTAAAGGAATATATGTATGTATATATGCATGTATTTGTTTACATATATATATATATATGAAAATATATGCTATTTACAAATAAGAGCCAAAGACTCGTAGTAAATACAAACATCTACATGAAATTATAAAATGCTCGTTATGCATACAATAGTTAACCTACAAGATAAAGAGGTGGTAGCAAAAATATGATAATGCATGCAAAGTTCCCATCAGTAAACAACAATGTTGAGTGTACCACAAATATAATGAATATGAATACAAGCATATATTCAACATGCCATCTATAGGCATTTGAAAAAGAATGTGCATTGATGATTCACTCATGACCATGTACGAATAGTTAACCATGGGCAAAAATGAAAGGGGCAGGTTATGATGAAAGTAGTCTGCTTATAATCAATGGTCTCCAGCTTGCAAATAAATATGCCACTTCATTTATAAGTGGTGAGAGCAAATAAGCAATGAATGTGACAAATTCCCTATAAATATGCTCAAGAAATATGCAAATAAATATGATGATTATTTTTGTAGTTAACGATGTTCCCTATAGATATATGCAAGCAACACGTAATAAATACCAGGATATCCATACAGCCGACAACAATCAAATTTCTCACAAATATGGTTGTCTCTTACAAGCATTAAAGATCAATGTGTAATGAACGTCAATGAACAAGAGAGGGGCAAGTGCAACTAAGGGTCACATCAATCATCTTGTATGTAAGGAGGGATGAATGTAATGCATACAATATCATTTTCAACACGAAGGTAACACTAAGAATACAGTAATTCATTGATCGGTGTATAAGAAGATTGTTGATAAAGATAGCACAGTCAAGAGTCAACATCAAATTGTTAATGAGCATAATAATTTGCACACAGTCAATGATAGTGGAAATA